>NC_057694.1:2085102-2093319 GCF_014466175.1 Vespula pensylvanica
TCAGAATTTGTATCCGGATCATAGGAAGTGTGAGGAAGTGGCACGTTCATCCCTACCAATACCAGGAAGCGTAAACGCCCTTTCTGAGTAAATACAGACGATTGGGTCCGTGGAAATTCTTTCGGACAAATCATAATTTATTATAACATCTTTGTTATTTTAGGAATTTGTTGTGGTGTTGGTTGGGTTCAAAAAATAACACATTTAATTCTTTTCAAGAGAAATATTTATTGTTATTTTGATGCTTTATATATACATTTTGTTTGATATATATACTGATATTTACTTACTAATTAGCCAAACAATATAATACATTATTATATAATTTGTACTTATATAATTTAATATTATGTTACATATTTTTATTTTATTTCTATTTCTTTAGAATTGATAGCGACATGTCGTTGTGGTTCTAAATTCTGTTTCCAGGATGTCGCCGTCTTGTATGATTCATATCTTTGCATTCATTCGTTTCATAGTCTTCTTCTAAGAAGTTTGGATGATACTTCTCTTTGTTTTCCTACTTCGACGTAGCTTTTATGTCCTGTTGTATATTTTCTTTTTCATCCCGACTTGTCATATCGTGTAAACATCTAGATTCCAATTTGATTATGTTGAGATTCTTTTGGTGAACCTATAACAGAAAATTATATTAATTTTACTTTTCGGATTCGTGTAATTTATTTTCTATTGTATTTAGAAAAAAGAATCATTGACTGATTCTCTTTCCTTTATTCCTTGATGACACAATATTAATCCCTGCTTTTTAATATTATTTGGTATGTGTTCTCTGTATGTGTTCGTGTGTATAGATATTCGATTTACTCTTAATCGTTTATAAATTTTTTGATTATTCCGTATTTTTCATCTCGTCGTCCCTCGTCTCGTAGAATACTAAAAGCACAGCGCGAATTTGCTTTATAGAAGGTAGTAAAGGGCTTCGCTCTAGTAATAAAATAAAAGGAGAAATATACGGCAGGCGAACGGCAGGCATCGATATCGGTCTTGCTAATGCAGATAAAGTACATAAAGCTCCAAAGGCTATGCGGATTCGTGGCGCGAGCCGAGAGTTTCACTCGGTTTGCGTTATGCCACAGTAAAACTGTCCACGGTAAAATACACGGGGGAGTCATAGTCCGTAGGGGTAAACGTTATTGTTGCACCATATAAATCGCGCTTGATCGCGGAGGAGTATGGATCGTATATCAAAACTACTGCCGTACCGTCCTGGCAATTTGTGGCCTGTAATAGAAGCGAGGGAGAGAGCAAAAGAGAGAAAGAGAGAAAGAGAGAGAAAGAGAAGGAGATAAAAGGAATGAGAAAGAACGTCCAACAAAATTATTATCCAGAAAATACGTATAACATGAACGAAATATTCTCCTACCTCTTTCGAAGCTCGTTTCCTTTTTTAACAACGACCGGTCAACTCTATCTTTTACTTCTTCCTTTTTAGAACGAGTGAACGTGCGAACGACAAGGAGTGTCCAAAGATCTTCCCAATGATTACGGCTTATATACTTCCATCCTCGTAATAATTTTGCAGCGTCGAAATGAAAGAGAGCCAAATGGTGAACGTCATACTTACTTATCGTGCGAGCCGATCGTATTCAAAACGAATTCGGACGTACTTTTGTGTTGAAAAGCGAATGAAAACTTATCACCGGCAAATCAATCCATCCCCCTCGCGTTCTATTTCTTTTGAAATTTCAACTTCGATTACGATCGATTTGATCTTTTGTTTTGCCGACCGTCCATCGAATCATTTTTCTCAAGGGATCCTCTTTTTGGCGGATGAATAATAATCGTTTTATCTATTAAACTACGTGAGTGCATCTAGGCGATCACGGAAAACAGGGCGAAGGATTGAAAAGTTTTGAACAAGACTCGTTAAAACTATGCGTCCTCTTCGCAATCGCTAATGCGTCCATCTGGGCGCATCCACGGCAGTTTATTTTTATTTAAAACGTTCAGGGAATCTACCAACCTCCTCCTCCTCGTCCGCCCCAGCAACTTCGTCCCTCCCTCTATCCCTCCTTCCGTATTTCCGTCGATCCAACGAAGCGACGATGCGATCCGAACGCGTTCGTCGTTCACCACCGTTTACCTCTGCCCCGTACTCCTCTCATCATCCCTCCTGTCTACTCTCGCTCGTTTCGTTTCGTTTCGTTTCGTTTCGAACGGAGTTTAGGTGGGTGGATTCGATCGATTACCGCGATTAAAATAAAATGTAAATGCTGGGACGAACGCGATTCGTGTGTTATGCAAATTTCATCGGATCGGTAATCGCTGAGTGGAAGCTGATGTCTTCCTTTAATGGTCCACGTGGAGGGAGAGAGAGAGAGAGAGAGAGAGAGAGAGAGAGAGAGAGAGAGAGAGAGAGAAGTAAAAAAAGAAAAGTAAGATAGAAATGAAAGAAACGAATACGGAGATGACATAACGAAAAAAAGAAGGAAAGGAAAAGAAGAGAAAAAGGAGAGAGGGAAAAAGGAGAGTAAAGAAAATAAAGACGAATTCATTCGATTTGAACGTAAACTCTTATCGAGATACCGTCTCAATCGATCGATCTATCGGATCTAGTGGAAACGTACGTCCCTGTATTCCGGGCAAACAGAAAGAGACAGTTAAGGGTTGGGTAGGTGTTTCATCGAAATAATCAACGTCCATCCAGAAGCGATGCGAACGCACGTTGGCAGTAAGCGCGATGCGATTCGGTGCATAGCTGCAGCAGTGCCGATAGGCAAATTCAATGCTCGTCCGATGTTTGACGGACGATGAGAAAACGAGAGAGAGAGAGAGATATATATATATAGAGAGATAGAGAGAGAAAGGCCGTATGCAATGGCAACAGCTACGTGAGTCGCAGGACGAGGTCCTAAAACGAAAGGGCTCGTGGTGGACGTGCACGAGACGCATGCCGATGCATTCATTGCGCGATGGACTCTCCTCCTCTCCCTCCTCGTCCTACCCCTCCAACCTCCGCTAGTTCCCACCCTCGATCTCACCCAGCTCATCTTCCTCTCTTTGGGGTCTACGCGCTCGCGCGCACACAGGATGATTAATTAGTTGTCGTGCGTTCCATGTCACCGTGTCACTCTTGTCACGGCTTTGTCACTTCGGCAGCAAACACCCGCTTTCGGACGAAGAGGGTAGAGGTACGTACTGTTCTATATGGATGGCCAAAGAGAGAGAGAATGGGAAAGGGGTAGGAGAGGAGGAGGTAGTGGAGTAGGGGGTGGGTGCTTTGGCGGTGGTAGGGTGTAGAGAAACGGTGCATCGCACTGCAAACGCTCGCATACTCTCGCAAAAGCAAATTGCATTGTAACCAGGACTGCAACAGGCGCGCCATTAATCAATGCCCGTTGCATCGGAGTGGCGAGCGTTTCTGCCAATTTCCAAGTAGAGCCTATCTCGTCGGCTCGTACAGAGAACAAAACCGACCTAGCTAGCTAGCTAGCCAGCTAGCTATCCCGGACCACGTGTTCTCCTCGCCTCGTGCTATCGCCATGGATTACCGGAACTACCGTGGTTAATGAGTTTCGTTTCATGGGGTTACCTCTAACTCGTCAACCCAATTGAGAAACTTTGCTCTTAGGAATATTGGATCATGTTTAAACGTTAGTTATAACGATTCTGACGTGCACTTTATTTATTTATTTATTTATTTATTTATTTATTTATTTATTTATTCATTTATTGGATCTCTCGAATTTTTGATTAACTCAACGAATTCCGTTGGTTGCTCGATCGAACCGCAATTAATGCACGTAAACGCGTTTGCTATATAATCGTCACCTATGGATCAATCTACGTGACTAGGAACTAGACGTCATTTGTCATACAGTCGTCATAATGAATCTATCGCTTACGAGAGTATTCGTGATCGCAAGAGAACGTGAGAATTAACGCAAGCATGACGGTAACATAAGTAACGAACACCTTAATCGCGATCATTACGTCAAAAAATAGCAGGAGGATGATCCGTCCGTACATCCGGTGATCGTCCAAATTTTCTTTCCTTTAACACGTAAGTACTTAAGTACGACATCCTCCATTCTCGGATTTCGTTTTGAACTAATTAACTGAGCTGAGAATTCCCTTTTGTTATATGTCCTCTCGGTGAACATGTTCTGCCTACTTGTCGGTTCGAATCTGATAGCGAATGGCATCCGGTACTGATGCCGACACAAACGGCAAACGGGCCAATCTACGGAGGAATTCTCTTTTAGTTCGCGAAGAGAGATTCGTCGAGGAAGTAATGGAATGTAAGTAAGGCACGGTTGAAATTTCACGCGATAAATATATAATTGCGAATCTCGAGGAGAATCCTCGACGATTTAGGATACGTGGGTACGTATAAACGAGACGAATGTTAAGAGGAACAAGGATAAATGAGAAGAAGATGAAACAGAGAGAGAGAGAGAGAGAGAGAGAGAGACAGAGAAAGATGATAAAAGAGCAAATTCTTGTTTCTCACTTTCGAGCTACACTTTAAAAGAGAAAGATGGAACGATTCAACTTAGTCACGATTTTACCTACCTGCATTTTTATTATTTAGTCGACTCACACAGGAAACGAGCCGAACGAAATAAAGGAGGCAGAAATTAATGAAAGGACGATGGCCTCCGTCACAGGGAGGATAAGAGACTAGAGTTATTTCTTTCGCTTTTCTTTTCCCTTTAAATTACGGCCGTTTAAGAAGAACCCAGGTGAGAAGCAACCAGCGATGCTTAATATCGTTCTTCCTTTTCTTCCTCATTCTCGTCCCAGATGATAATTGCATAGGAAGCGTGATTTCTAGGGATGCCTTCGCTTTTCTTTTTCTTTTCTTTTTTCTTCTTCCACACGCTTCGTCACGTACAGAAAATCTGATAACCTCAGGACATTAAACTTCGTCACGTACGATGGATTTCTTAAACGATCTAAATCGTCCATTTTAATTACTTCAAACGATTTCCCAAAATGTTTAAAGTAGCAGAACAAACGATAATGAGAAAATTCGTTATCAAGAGAATTAAAGAATTTCTAAATACATTAAAAGATTTTCGAACTAATAATTATTTAATTGCATTATGATGGAGACATTATAAGGAGGGAAAGAAGATAAAGAAAGCTATACACGATCTTCTACAAAATCCAAGATATCTTTCAGGACGTTCTGCCTTTCGATAAAGACACTTGAGATCGGTTAGCCGGTGATCAGCTTGGGCCGAAGCATTGTCATTAAATGATCCAGCAAGGCTTAGCGAATCCTCAGCTTTAAGACCTCAAGCTGTTGCTAAGGGATTGATGGGGTCACCATAGCAACCGCTGAGGACCTATTGTTGCACCCTGTCGGATGGTGGGTACTACAGTGGCACTCCCCCCGCAAAGCAAGCGTCGCAGTACACGCACCTCCTGCACCCCTGGCATGGCATATTTATTTGCATGTAGCCTGGCTAGCTATAGCTACAGGCTAACGTACGATATGCGTCTTGATCGTGTATAAGCACTCACACGCACGTATCGCGCATCTCGCACGTTTATGCATCTATGCCAGTGGTACCAAACCCCTTGACGCGTTTCCCCTCCTCTCTCTCTCTTTCGTTCTCACTCTCTTTTTCTCTCTCTTTCTCTCTCTCTCTCTCTCTCTCTCTCTCTCTCTCTCTCTCTCTCTTTCTCTTTCTCTGTCTCTCTCGGGGCAATGTCCTGCCTTTAAAGACGAGGGATCGACCGGTAGAAGTTTGCAAAAGGAGTGAGATGCTTTCGAAGAACGATCGTTTAAAGTTTCTTCCCCGTTGAAAGGCAACAGAGAGAGAAAGAGAAAGAGTGAGAGAGAAGGAGAGATGTTTTTACTCCGCTATAATCGTACAAGAACGAGTCGCACCATCCAGACGATATAATATAACGATTATTATTCTCGTATATGGAATTAAACTAGGTCACAGGAAGAAAACTCTTCGATGCTAATGTTCTTCTTCTTCTTTCTTCGAGATAATCGTTATCGTAGCTCGAAACCCTCGTTAAGGGTATTACCGAGATTAACCGAAATAAAAAGCTTCTCTTCCACGATACTTATCCAAAGAAAAAGCCTAGGTTAGACTAGACGTCGCTTTCTACGTATGTTTCTCGATGAATCAATAAGTTTATCACGTTGTTATCACAAGATTTTACATTACTAATCGATATCGGTAACGAGTTTAAATGAATCTACTGTCAATTCGGATACGTGATTTTATATTTATGCGATAAATATTTTCTCTCTCTCTATCTCTCTTTCTCTTTCTTTCTCTCTCTCTCTCTCTCTCTCTCTCTCTCTCTCTCTCTCTCTCTCTCTCTCTCTCTCTCTCTCTCTCTCTCTCTCTCTCTCTCTCTCTCTCTCTCTCTCTCTTCGTATGAGGAAATAATTAATTAATAATTATCAAGGAATCATTAGTAGTGATTACGTCAACACCGGTATGATTCATCCTTCAAAGTGGTGGATGATATCATCGGTGGGACAAAGATTAACTGAAATCCATGAAGTACCTATGTATGTACCGAACTACAGTGGAGACTTTTTCTTTTGGTTTCGTGCTCCGGTGAATGCGGAAGAGAGTGAAATAGAAAGGAAGAGAGAGAGAAAGAAAGAGAGAGACAAGAGAACTTTTCTAACGCAAAGGGTGAAAAGAAGCATGACGCACGCACGGCTTTTAAAGTCTCTATTGTTTCCCGACTGCTCTCTCTTATTCTTCTACTTCTTATTCTTCTTCATCTTCTTCACATTCCTTTTCTTTTTTCGTACTCCTCCTTCCTCTTATCCAGAGAACCACCTATTACTTAAAATTTAAGCTCACACCGAAAATATAGTAATCGTAGTAGTGGTTGATGTTAACATTGACGACGAATACTGAGACGCGATTCGAGGTTTCGTTCTATTCCTTTCGTCTTTCGTTTGAATATCGAAGAGAAACGAAAGAAAATGACGCGGCATCGTCCCACCAACCAACCAACCAACCAACCATTACCATGACCATTAACGTTACCAGTAACAGTACCACCACTACCACCAACCACCACTACTACCATCACTACACTACTACCATCGCCAAAGGATGATACCATGTCAGCCCTTTCGCATTTTTTAACGGAAGAAGATTCTCGAGTGCCACCAGTCGTGGAAAAGAAAATCAGAAACTCGTAGTGGTGATACGAACGAACGAATGAACGAACGAACGAACGAACGTTTCTCTTGCGGTTGTCGGGGGAAAAAAAGGGGCTAAAGGAGAAAAAAGAAAAAAGGAAAAAGAAAAAGAAAGAGAAAGAAAAAGAGAGAAAGAGAGATAGCTACGTACATACATACATACATACATACATACATACATACATACATACATACATACATACATACATACATACATATATACATACATACATACATACATATATACATACATACATACAAACGTACAAACGTACAAACGTACGTACGTACGTACGTAGAAACGTAAATACGTACGTGTATACGTAGATACATACGTGCATGCACGACGGGACACGCACTTTCATCCCGCGTAATTAAAATCACGGCGTCATCCTTCGGCTAGGGAGAACCGAGCATAATGACGCGACGACTCGCGAAGACAAGAGAGACGACGCATTTCTATCTATCTCGTCTATCTATCTCTTTCTATATCTTTCTATCTATCTCCTTCTATCTCTCTCTCTCTCTCTCTCTCTCTCTCTAATATCTCCCTTCGCGGCCCGTCGTTTTAAACTCGCGAACGTTGCGTACTTCGTACGCGAACGCGTTCGATGATTACCCCAAGTTATTACCTAGATGCGCTTTTGTGTCAAGCAGAGGACGTCACGAAGCTTTTCTCGGAAACATCGTCGTCGTCGTACTCGTCGTCGTTTGGTTCCTCAACGAAATATTACTCGTATCGCGTGTTATTGTACTCCTTTTATAGAGAGAAAGAGTGAGGGAGAGGGGCAGAGAGGGAGAGAGAGAGGGAGAAGGAAGGAAAGAGGGAGAAGGAGGAAGAAGAACGTTCATCCTCCTTCGAGAGGATCGGGAATACGATGCTGCTACACTCGTTTGGATTCGTTCGAGCATTGTCTTTTTGATTAGTAATCCCTGCATCGATTCGACGATGGAAATGATGCACTCGCGATGTTCTCAATTATTCCACGATTTCTTTCTTTTTCTTCTTTTTTCTCTTTCTCTCTCTCTCTCTCTCTCTCTCTCTCTCTCTCTCTCTC
>NC_057694.1:2093419-2100016 GCF_014466175.1 Vespula pensylvanica
TCTCTCTCTCTCTCTCTCTCTCTCTCTCTCTCTCTCTCTCTCTCTCTTTTCGTCCCGTTTGTTTTTCCCTCGTTTCAATATGAACTATGTACTTCCAACGATAACAGTAGGTATATGTTGACGGAGGAAATCATTCTGATGGAATAAATGATTTATTTATTAAAGTAATAGGAACAATGATAATAATGATATTTGCTTATAGGTGATAATATATAATTGTAATATTTACTTTATTATTTATATCAGTTTAAAAGATATATCTGAGACGATTAAATTGAAAATGATGATTGAAATAATAAAAGTATATGTATATATATATATATATATATATGGTATCTAAATTTGTATTAATAATAATCAAGTAACTTTTGAGCGAATGAAATATATTTTTATATGAATGTTAATAACTAAGTCGAAATCTTTTGATTTAATCTTGTTCGAATGATGCTACCTCATGAGCATAAGCTTATCTTAATTGCTCGCGTCACGAAGAAAAGCGTCTCGTAGAAAGCGTTAACCGTAAGCAGAGGTAGCTTTTGATAACGTTTCCATGACTAACGAATCGCTTTAATCTTAATCTCGTGGAGCTTTAAGCTTCTATCGTCAAAGGAACTTCGTTCACGATGGGAGAAACCTCGTAGCGACTGGGACGCTCGAGAGTAAACGATTGTTATAAAGTTTCGCGACGAAACGAACGAACGAACGAACGAACGAACGAATGAACGAATGAACGAACGAATAAACGAACGAACGAACGAACGAACGAAAGAACGAGTGAGTGAGTGAGTGAAAAAAAGAGATGGTAAATATGTTGGTTCAAACGCAAGCTCAAACCCTGAGAATAAACTCCGTTTTGTGTAGAAAGGGTCGTGGTTTGCCTTTACGATGCTCAGGAGCGACTTTTGCCTTGGTACGATATCACCACCCTGATGGAACACATACCTATAATACTAACAAGACTACACATAGGAAACGTTTTTTTCTTCCTTGCGATAAACATAGAATATACATATATATGTATGTATGTACGTACGTACGTATGTATGTATATACGCACATAATATACATATGAGAAAGTATAAAGAGCGTGGTCCCGTTAAAGCGTTAACTTTGTTAATATCAAAGGATGTAAAAAAGAAAAGAAAAGAAAAGAAGAAAAAAATAAAAGAGAAGAAGAAAGCGAATACGAGCATGTTAGCTCGTTTACGAATATCGGTGGCATGCCGGAGGATAACTCTTTCTACCGGCTGTCGGAAAACGTAGAGAAAGAAAGAAAGAATGAATGAATGAATGAATGAAGGAAAAGAGGAAAGAGGGTAATTTTTCCGCAGACATTCGCTTAACTCAGTGAGATCGTAGATCGCAAAGACCGAAACGACGAATACGAACGGCGAAAAAAGAAATGGTAAATATAAACGTAAAAAAATATAGAGAGGGAAAGAGAAAGAGGGAGGAAAAGAGAGAAGAGAGAAAGAGAGAGAGAGAGAAAGGAGAAAGAGAAATGTGACGAAAGTCGTAACTTTTTTCAACTCGGGAATTATAAAATTAACGTCGAGTATCGTTCAAACTCTTCAGCTTTACCCCCGTTTTCCATCTAAAAATCCAAACGTGAAACGCAAAACGCAAAACGTCAGCCCCTCGAGCAACGCGTAGTCACGCCAACGGAGGAACGCAATAATCGTGAACGTCAAATTTAACGTTTGCGCTCGGCCAATGCAATCCATTAGATATTGCTCGTAAAGAGGCCTCCTATCTCGAGCACGCATGCACGTGTACACGACGAGAACGATTCTTTTTCAACGAGAGAAGAGGTGGGTAGCACTTTTAAAAACTTTCTCCCCCTTTCCTACGTTTCATAAACGGCGGACGAAACGAAACGAAACGAAATGAAACGAAACGATAGGATACGAAACTAAACTAAACGGAATGGAATGGAATGAAATGAAATGAAATGAATCGAGCTCTGAGTCGAACCGATATATTCCTTTTTTTTTTCTCTCGTTAGTTTCGAGGACTATCCGAGAACGATTTACGTGCGAATCTCTTTATCTACTCGTTAAAATTCTATACGAGTTATTCTACCCTATCGATTATTTATCGACTATAGTCTCGATTTGTTGACGAACTTAAAACGACCGACTTTTTAAAGAAATTCGTAGTTTTCAGAAATTTCTAGGACATATGGTATATCGTTTTATGAAAGCGATTTGAGAGAGATAGAATCGTTTTATTCTAAAGAAAAAGAAAATATATTTATCTGGGAAAATAACAAAAGAAAAAGATAAATGAATAGAGGAAAGGAAATGCGTTTGGTAAATTTACCATTACAGATTGAGATTAATATTATTCGAAGATATTGAGAATTATACCCAACTAAAAATACAATGATTTTTATTGTGCAATAATATATTTCTAATTGTGAAAACGTCAAGCGATCTTCGAAATCTTTTAATCCCGATCGGACTGACCGTTCTAATCTTTATCGAACGATTTAACGATCAGTTGCATACCTTATCAAAATTCTATCCCTCGTAGCGGTCGTTATCCTCGTCGTGTTCTCTCGCTCGTGATGCGTCCTATCACGTTCGATATCTTAATGATACGTCGAAGCTTGATATCTCGATTCTAATAGCGACGATCGGCCCATCCAACGTCATAGAACGGCGTATCAAACAGGAGCGAAACGATAATGCGAGTACTAAACATGGGGACGAGTGTTGTCCTCGTTGTCGTCGTCGTCGTCGTTGTCGTCGTCGTTGTTGTTGTTGTTTTTGTTGTTGTTGTCGTTGGTGTACGAGATAATCCTTTGTGTAGATGCAAGTTCGTAGAGTAAAGTAGCGATTTTGCGTACGTTTTATACACCCGCTAACCAACACAAGTACGTACAATATACAATACATACACATGCACGTAAACATGCTCGCGTACAGACAGAATAATCTACGTATAAATAAGTTTACGCATTTATTTGTACACACATGAATGTGCGTACGAGTAAATGCTTGTTTACGTACGTGCATGCATACCTATGTACTTTGCATGCGTATGTTTATATACACTCACACTGTCATTCTCATTTACGAGGAAACATTTTTTCCCGTCCGCTAGCTGGAACGCTTTAACGAACGCAATAAAGTTCGTAAAAGCCCTCACTTTTAATTCCTTATCACTCAGTCTCGCATGGGACCCCATGGAACGTACAGTTACGAATTATTCATGATTTCCCACGTGCATCTCTCGTTTTACACTTGTTACAGAATCAACAAACGTTAAAGGATAACGCGTGTATTATAGATAGAAGGCGCTCTCGTGTCAGACGCAACTCTAGCTTCGCGTTTCCATCCCGGGAAATTCAAAACCTAGAAATAAAGACGAAACGAAATGCTTTTGTTCGCTACTTGCTTTACTTTGGATTCATCTCTGAAATGGAAAATACGATGAAGATGATGCGATGAGTATCGTCTTTCAAAATGTTCAACGCACTTTTACGGATTCCTTCAACGAAGAGATGTTTCTCTTACGTTTGCGGATGTTGCGGATACAGGAGCTTCGAGTTTCTGATAAAATGAGGAGAGAGAGAGAGAGAGAGAGAGAGAGAGAGAGAGAGAGAGAAAGAGAGAGAGAGAGAGAGAGAGAAATAGAGATAGAAAAGAGATAGAAATAGAAGAAATATATTTATAAAGGAAAAGATAATGTAGTCCCGTCGGACAAACTTCGATCTTCGTTAAAAGCTGAAAGCTCATTAGCTTAAAAAGACATTAAAATCTTCGCGATAATTTTAATAGATACTAGCTCGTTTCGACGAATGATAATATTCGATTATCCATTCGGCACATTGACGTGCTACATTACTCTCCTATTTCAACGCTTATTACCCGCCATTGATCGAGCACTGAAACGTCGAAAGCACTCCGAACGAGATGTTACGCGTATAACGCGTTCGAGAAGTATTCAACTGGCCGTGCGAAGCTTGAAAAGATACGAATTGACGTATTGAAACTCGTTTGTCGTTTCGTTTATAAATACATCTCTCTCTCTCTCTCTCTCTCTCTCTCTCTCTCTCTCTCTCTCTCTCTTTCGCTATCTCTTTTTGGAGTCATATAAAACTCCAATAATTGAATCGTATTTATACACGACTATAGATTGCATTTCGAGTGGTCGATGATCGAGAGATAACGAATTTATAATAGGAACGAGTTTTGATTATAAATGGTACGACAGAGAAAAGAGAGAGAGAGAGAGAGAGAGAGAGGGAAAGAGAGAGAGTCAGTGAATGTGTTAGTGAGCGAGAGAGAAAATAGAAGGGCCGAGATCGTTGGGGGAATCTGTAAAGTGTAAATGAATTTCAACATCGACGTGCCCGTGGTCGGAGCATCGATGGGTTTTCATGGTACGCGTTGATGGTTTGCTCGGTAGAGGCAAATGGTAGGTTTCGCGAGAAGGGTTTTCTCTCTCTCTCTCTCTCTCTCTCTCTCTCTCTCTTTCTCTCTCTCTGTGTCTCTCTATCTCTATCTCTCTATCTATCTATCTATCTATCTATCTCTCTTTGGGTAACGTAAAACGCAAAGCGGGTTCTGTATCGGTGATGGTCTCGGTTACTCTCCCTCTCCCTCTCCCTCTCTCTCTCTCTCTCTTTCTCTCGTGCAATATAGTAGTCAGTCTCTCTACTCTCTATCGCATGTTATAACGCTGTTAACACCCGTGATCGCTTTCAATCCGCGTAGTTCATCATCGCATATTGGCCCCCAACACATTCGCGAGAGAGAGAGAGCGAGAGAGAAAGGGAGGAAAAGGTCGAAAGGAGAGGAGAAGAGGGATATATAGAACGAGAGAAGGCTCGAACGGGTAAAGCGGAAAATCATCGTGTGACATGAAGCGAGATCATCGGTTCGGCACACGTTCGTAGTCATCGTTATTACGAACGGTGTGCTTCAAACGGACGGATGCTCGCGAAAGGGTAAAGAGTATGTTTATCATTTTGCGAATAT
Organism: Vespula pensylvanica; assembly: GCF_014466175.1. Lineage (NCBI taxonomy): Eukaryota > Metazoa > Arthropoda > Insecta > Hymenoptera > Vespidae > Vespula > Vespula pensylvanica. Next base: position 2,098,408 of record NC_057694.1, read on the forward strand.
TTACAACTAGCAACCTTCATAGGCAGGGTAAGGTATAAAATGGTTCGATGAATATTCTGAAATAAAAATGTTCTTCAGTAGGATTTGGAACAAAAAAGCTGGGAGAGGAAGAGAGCAAGAAAGAGAGAGGGAGAAAAAAAAAGAGAGAAGAGAAAATAAAATTAATGATCGATGATGGTGAAAGAGGGAACGTAGTAGAGAGGGAGAGTCTCGGTTCACCTCGATGACGAATTCGAAGCTGTAATCAAGCGGTGTTGTTTCGCATTGCCACTCCTCTCCCTTCCTCCGCTTTTCGTACACCCTTTCACGGGTATCATCGAGTGCACCCTCGTCGACGGTAGGCCGATGGTTTATCGTTCATCGAGACGACGATAGCGATGATAACGATGATGACGATGATCATCGAGGATTTCGTCTCTGCGGGCAACGATGATAACACGTTTGGGAGCTACCGATCGTTTCTCGTCTGGTCCTACGTCCTCTCTAATCACTTTCTCTGATACGCTCGATCCAATATTCGATGATGACGACGACGACGACGACGACGACGACGACTAGGACTATGACTACGACTATGACGACGATGATGAACTGCAAGGATTGAAAACAATCGCGGCTATTAACGCCGTTATCCGTTGATTAAAGCACCCCAACCAAATTCAATAGAGACCACCCGATGACATCCTCGCTGCTCGGATGGTACTATAATTAAGCAGTTATTGAAACGGTACAACTAATGCGCCTGATCGTTCCGATATTCTTCCATTTTATTATTTTTTGTATTTTTTATAAATCTCTCTCTCTCTCTCTCTCTCTCTCTCTCTCTCTCTCTCTCTCATTTCTCTTGGTTTTTCTTCTCCTCTTCATTCCGACATTTTCTAATGCACGAAATTTTGATCATATACACACAAAAAGAGAAGAGAAAAGCGCTACTTGAAAACTCTCCTGGCGTTCCACGAGATTCAAGTTAATTCTCTTAGCCGTTAAGCGCGAGCACGCGAATACCCATACATTTATTATACTAGCCCACTCTATCTGCCTATAGAGACGTGCTGCTATAGGGAGTCACGGGATGCGTCCAAAAGTTTCGCGCGGAAGCCATGAAGGCGGGAAATGGGCAGGCGAACTCGTAGCGTAATGGAGTTAGCGTGGGTTTAAAAAAAAAGAGAGAGAAAAAATGGACGAAGAGATCGAGAGAGAAAAAATACAAGAGAGAGAAAGAGAGAGAGAATGATGCGTATGCGAAAGCTTGACACGCACACATTTTATACTCTCGCGTTGTTTTCTACGCTCGTAGTATACGCATGTCGAGAGAGCGAGTCGCTCGAGATGAAACGGCCAGCACGATGCGTTGTTTTTCGAAAGCGTCTGTCTCGCACGCTCGTATCCTGGATATATGGAAACAGCGAGCATGCGAGTCGTTTCAAAAGCGTATGGCGTTATGCGAAACTCCAAAAATCTGGGTGTAATGAGAAAGACAGAGAGACAGAGTAGATGAAATGAGAGAAAGAGAGAAAGAGTCACGAGAGTCAGATTGAAACAGATATAGAGATAGTACAACAGAGAGAGAGAGAGAGAGAGAGAGAGAGAGAGAGAGAGAGAGAGAGAG
>NC_057694.1:2100058-2130722 GCF_014466175.1 Vespula pensylvanica
GAGAGAGAGAGAGAGAGAGAGAGAGAGAGAGAGAGAGAGAGAGATGGAGAGAATGAAGAGAGGTAGAGAAAAATATTTTGAGCGTGGAGAGAGAGATAGAGAGATAGAGAGAGAGATAGATAGAGATAGTGGCCTCTCGGCCCCGAACTGCACCACGGTTTATAGCCATTTCGTAGCGCGGCCGCAATCAAAAGCGAGAATCGAATGGCTCGGGCCGAGCGGCCGCAATTTCACAGGGCATGAAACACTGACTTCATTATCCGGTTGTTAATCCTACGCTTTCGTTCTCCTCTCTTTCGCTAGTCGTCGTTGTCCTCTCGTCCTGATCCTTCCAAACCAACCTCCCTTCCACACCCCTTCCCACGCCCTTTCCATCGTTCTCCTTTATCTCACTTTTTGTCTCTTCGTTACGCGTCAATTCGCTTCTCGATAACGTCATTCTCGTGAAAGAATGCAGGAAACAAAGAGAGAAAGAAAGAGAAGGATGGTGGGATTTCTTTGGAAAAGTACATTTTTTTTGAAATTTTCGATATCCCATTAAGGAAACTTTTACGTGGGAATAATAAGGAACTTTCTTTTTCTATTTTTTTCTGTTTTTTCTTTTAACGTACATACTCTCTTCATTTTATAGGTCGAATCTATATCGAATCTTTTTAAAAAATTCTCGTCAAAATCAAGAGAGAGAGAGAGAGAGAGAGAGAACGAGTTTCCATATTTTACCTCGTAAAAGGTTCGCCCTTATATTGAACTCGATTATAATCGATCGACTTCGTCCCTTTCCTACCTCTCCATCGACAGTATATATTACATACTTACTAAGTTTTAACTGTTTGAATTCACTTCTTTTTCGTATTTTTTTTCTTCTATTTTTTTTTTTATACTTCTCCTCCTCTTCCTCCTCCTCATTAATCTTTTCGAGGAGGAGCTTGAAAAAAGAAAAAATAGGTCGAGCATGTTCGTCGAGAATAAACTCCGATGGTTAGGGTGTTCTTTCAGAACGAAAATTCTAGCGTGGGATACACGCGAAGGGCATGGTCCGCGAGAAAGAAAGAGAGAGAGAGGAAGAGAGAAAGAGAGAAACAGAGAGAAAGAGAGAGAGAGAGAGAGAGAGAGAGAGAGAGAGAACTGGTACATAGGAAGTAATAAGCGAGGTGAATAGTGGTGTATTCATAATGTACGGTGGCCTCATCCCCCACTCTTCCAGCCCTTCTTGCCGCCTGTCGCATTACCCCGACCTCTCCAAGCATCGTGCGGCACACCGTACACGTATATACACCCTTTCTACTTTCCTATATAAGACTGCACTTAATGCATTCATTGCATCGTTCGCATTGACCGGATCAATGCGTTCCAATGTATACCCTCCTCCTTTCTTCCTTCCTTCCTTCCTTCTTTTCCTCACTCCTATCCACTGTTCCTACCGCCTTCTATCGTCTACGTGTCACGGAATTTCAATCTCTCTCTCTCTCTCTCTCTCTCTCTCTCTCTCTCTCTCTTTCTTTCTTTCTGTATATGTTCATTCAATCTATAGATATACATACAAACACGTACTTGCGTATATATACGTAGATAAGTAAATAGGTATACAAATATGAAGATAAACATTTTACCTTTTAATTTTTCTCTTCTTTTTTCAATCGAGAGATACGAACGATCGAACTCTCCTTTATATATCTATTAAGAAATCGTTTCGATTCAATAGAGATAAATAATATCTCTCGATGTATGCGTGAAAAATGATAAAAAGGAATTATCATTCGGAGTATGCACTTTGTCGAGAAACGTAAGGTAAGAGCGATTAAACGACGTTTCAAGAAGGAAAAGAATGCTGCCTGAAGAGGATGCTCACGAATGCGTATCTTGACTCGTCCTACCGCTTTTCGTATTCGTTTTTTCGTCTTTCTCCAACTCCAACGGAGTAGTATCTCTCTGTCCTTTTTTTTCTTCTTTTTTTCTCTCTTTTTTTCCCCCATCTCATACTACCCTACTCGCCGTTTCTCCGGAGTCTCGCGCCCCATGTAAAATTCTCTCTATCACCCCTTTTCTGGATTGCATCGTGCATTCTCCCTGGTTGTGGTGTTCTTTCTGTCTCTCTCTCTCACTCACTCTTTTTAGATGTGTGCTTCATAATCCGTGTGCAATAAGGACCTCCGTATGTGTTTCACCAGGTCAGGTCAACGTCCTGTCCCTGACAGCTAAAGAGAACGAACGAACAGCCGCAAGAGAAACGCAGAAATAATGGGAGAAAGAAGGAGAGGGAAAATAGTGAAGGGAGAAAGAAACAGAGAGAGAAAGAGAGAGAGAGAGAGAGAGAGAGAGAGAGACGATCCTCCAGATATTGCACCCTCCTGCCTGAATGCACTTCTTCTTCTGCAACGTCGAGCCAAAGGGCTGTACCTACTCGTACTGGTTGAAGGCTGCTTCGTCTAGCACTCTCTTTCTCTTTTTCTTCTCTGTGTGAGGGTGCGATATTACGATTTACGAATATACTTAACAATACAAACAATCTATTACAAAAAATCGTCTAATCCCTTTATGAAACGTCACATTCTATCCATATGATCATTCAACGTTCCATTAATTACGCGAGAATCTATACAACTTCGTTCAAGAATAATCATTGATAAGATTAATGAAAAAACTCGTCTCATTAAGAAATGATTGGATTGTTTTAGAAAAAGAAAGGAGAAAAAAACTCGCAAGTACTACAATAGACAATCGTAGAAAATGAAAACTGATTTGATTCAATAATATGGAGAAAGAGAGGTTGGCAAAGGGGTTGGAAGAAAAAAAAAAAAGAGAGAGAGAAAGAAAGAAAGAAAGAAAGAGAAAGAAAGAAGTGCTTCTTTAAAGCGTTCACAAGGCAGTACCAGTCAAAGAAGCCTTTCATGAGGATTTTCACCTCTGGATTTACGCGTCGTGCGATAAGTCGCACTCATGGTATTCGGCTTCCCACTTCTCCTCGAGCTCTACGTGCTCGCGCATCCATTTGTCACGCGCGAAAAAGATGCGACCAGCTAGAGCGTTACGCATCTCACACGCTGCTTCTCTTTTAATGACGTTGGATCCGCCTCGCTAATGGGTACTCACTTCCTCTCTCTCTCTCTCTCTCTCTCTCTCTCTCTCTCTCTCTTTCTCTCTCTCTCTCTCTCTTTCTCTGTTTTTCTCTTTCTCTCTCTTCCATCGTCGTTGGTGGATCATAAACCGTCCCACGGTTGCAAAAGCGAAATGCAAATGACTTCGGTGCAAAACGTTTACTGATAAACGTATCTACATACCTATACAGAGTGAAATATTTATATTAAAGCATGAAAATATTTTTATTTATCGCGAATATAATAAATTTTCGAATCCGGGATGATAAAATATAATACGATAGGAATCGCGATGTTTTTGAAATTAGTTTAATTTATTTATTTGTTTATTTATTTAAGAAAATAATTAATATAATCTGTCGGATTTATATTATTTTATTTTTCCATACAGTATATATATATACATATATATATATATATGTATGTTTGTGTGTATATATATATATATTACATACAATTATATACGTACATAAATCTCGTAATGTTTTTTATGCGTTCGACTAGTTACCCCGAATGAAAAGGGTCGATCCCTTAACCCTTTTATCACGAGATTGAATCTATAGATGAAAGTCGTGTACGCGTCGATCAATTCGAACTTCGAACGTCAGAAAAGGTGTGAGTGCCCGTAAAGAAATCGATGGGGGAAACGAAAGTCGAGATTGATTCCAACTCACACGAACGAACGTTTGCTTTTATTGCATTAGCTATACTATATGTATATATGTATACATCCATATACGAATAACGTTTACTGGGTCAACTAGTTATTTCCTCTTTTCCTATATTTTCCCATATATTTCTCAGAAAAAAAAAATTAACGGAGGAAACGTTCCTCTTACAAAATCTTCCTTTTTTCGAAAATATTCAACCACCGTGTAAATACTTACTTACTTTCTATGACTTTCTTCGAGAGCATCGAAATAATAAATAAGAGAGAAACAGAAAGAAACTTAGTGACAGAGAGACAGAGAAAAAAGGAAAAGAATAGAATGAAGAAAACATTCCTGAAAGGAAAGAGAGAAAGAGAGAAAGAAAGAAAAAAGGACGACCATTGCTGCGTTAGAAAAGCAGGACGAACGAAAAGCTCGTGCCAAGACTGATCTGAGAATTGATTCGTCGAGAGGAACCCCTCTTGCCACGCCTATTCAAAAGAACACGCTCCACTCTTCTCACTAAACCCCCTTCTCTCTTTCCCTTATCTTTTTTTTCCTTTCTTTTTTTTCTTTTTTCATTTCTTTCCCCTTACCACATAAGAAGCGAGAGAACTACGCGTAGTACCTACTTACTTTAATACTTTTTCCACGTTTTTCATTCTTTATTCGACTTTCTTCGACTGAAAAGAAAATTTGACTGACTTGATAATTTTTCGCCTTTGAGAGTTCCGTGTAAAGTGAAAAGAGAGAGATCAGAGGAAATCATTTTATACTTATCCTCTTAATGAGGAAGTTCTCTCTCTCTCTCTCTGTCTCTCTCTTTCTCTTTCTTTTTCTTTATATATGTCTCCTTCAAGCTAAACATCGACGTAACTCACAGGATAATTTTTATCCCGTTAAGAAGATTGTCCAAACATAAATCTAACGAATCAGCCAAGCATAATGTTCTTACAGTCGTTTTTCCTACGATACTATATGCGTTAACGTCTAATGATAAGCACTTACGTTGGTATAAAGATGATAAGACGACGAGGAACTAAATTACTCGGAATCTTCTGATTAATTTCATCGTCTTTCTTTCTTTCTTTCTCTTTCTCTCTCTCTTTTTCTCTCTATCGTTAGTTTGAGACTCTTAAACGATCGTGTTTGTTAAGGACTAAACGAGAATATGACTTAATCTTACCATTTAACTAAACTTTGATAATTAAGTACTTTTGCAATACAATAAATTAGTCCTTTTTATTATCTTTTTTTCTTTCCTTCTTTTTCCTCTTTTTTCTTTTTCCTTCTTATCCATCTCATTTTTCAATATCATATTACAACTTTCGATATTAATAGTGATCGTTCGCTTGTAATTTCTCGGTATTAACTTTAATTCCGAGCTTAACAATAATAAAAATATATCTGATTTTAGAAAATGATACAAAGATAGGATATAAAAGAAGAATTGAAAAAACGATTCGAATTAACGTACGATTATACAGGTATAGATAACTATGTATTTTTCAAAGAAACTCGAGAAACATCTTAAAACGTGTCTCTCATTAAATTTACGTAAAGCTGCTCAATGAATATATATATATATATATATATATATATATATATATATATATATACATACTCGCGCGCGCGCGCGAAGAGAGAATTCAGGAGGATTCGTAATTTCGTATTTGCATCGAGAGATCTCCGGGACATGGGTCCGAATATGCATGCGCTGCATCTCCATTTCAACGATCGCACGATCGCCCTTGGCTTTATTAGTGCGATATCCTAACGCTGTATAGATACAATGCAGTCTTGTATTTCACGGAAGCAATACCGAAATGGATATTCGTTATCAACGGATGCAACTAAATACGTTTCCGTTCCACCTCTTAGAGAAGCATAACGTTTGCATAAGTCGATATCCATCTCAAATCGTATGCATTTTTGATAAACGAATTGAAATTTTTGATATCAATAGTTTCCTTTTAAACGTATTATTTCTTTTTTTCTTTTTTCTTTAAATAAACCTGCGAACAAGAACTTCTCAAATTGCATGCTTTTAGGATCAACCAATTAAATTTTAATTGATTCTTTTCCTTTTTTAGTCATATAATTATTCTTTCTTTTTATCGATTAATAGCCAATAATTTATCTCTCTCACTCTCTCTCTCTCTCTCTCTCTCTCTCTCTCTCTCTCTCTCTCTCTCTCTCTCTCTCACATCATTGAATATAATAATATGATAAAATAACTCACAATTAACGAATACAAATTTCCCTTTACCTAATATTAGAAAGAAGATTTAGTATGCTATTATATAGCATCGTGCAACCGTATAAATAATCCAACAAAGTTAAAGGATCTCTCTCTCTCTCTCTCTCTCTCTCTCTCTCTCTCTCTCTCGCTCCTCTCTTTCTAGGATGTTAATACCCAACGTATATACCGTTGGACCGGTTTGAAGGGACGAGTGTGATGCAAATACGAGCGTGACCCCCCACGTAGATCCGATAATGAGACGATTTAGCCACGAAATCAAGGAGGAAGGCGAGTTGGGAAAAGCACTTGCGACCGGTAGAAATTGCATCTCGGTGCATTTGCATTATACGAGCGGTCGGGCTCGACACAGACGGCCCTTTTCGGCCCTTACCAAGGTGGATCGCCATGCTCAGCGAAGGCGTGATGTTGTCGCTCGTAAGCACGACAAAGGAATCGTCGTTTAAATGCCTCATAAATCTCTCTCTCTCTCTCTCTCTCTCTCTCTCTATTTCTCTCTATTTCTCTCTCTCTCTCTCTCTCTCTCTCTCTCTCTCTTTCTCTCTCTCTCTCTCATTCATTCGAAACGATTCGGACCAGTTCGTGGCGATGCTTTTTCAAAAGAGATAGAGAGAAGAAAAAAAGAAAAAGAAAGAGAAAATTCACGATAAATGTGCGATAAACGTCAAACATTTCTGTCATAGGTACAATGCTCAGTATTTCGAGAACTATCACTTCTAAGCTTCTAACTACGTTCGTTCACGAAGATGCATGCGAGAATGGCTAATGAACATGAACGTTCCTTTATAAATTATCTTTCTGCATAAGGAACGAATAAGATATCGGTTACCACTAGCTTTTAAAATTTTCTTCTTTATCTCGTCCGTTTATTTATTATTTGCTTCTTGTACTTGCTTCCCACCAGGTCTTGCACTTTCTTTTCAACTGTTAATAAGAAAAAGAAAAGAAAAAAAAAAAGAGTAAAAAGAAGAGAAAAAAGGAAAAAGAGAAAAAAAGGAAACAAGCGACGATATTCCTTTTACGAACAAGTATTTCTAATCTTCAAATCTTCAAAGGGCTCGAGTATTACGAGAATTCCCAACTCGATATCGTTATATGCAAGTAAATGGCAAAACCGTTTCATTAAAATTCGCAAGCGGAGGCAACGATAACACGAAATGAGCGCGCATGCTCAAGGCGGAAGGTGAATGAAAGTATGTGTGAAAATGTGTATGTGTTCGTGCGTGTATGAGAGAGATAGAGAGAGAAAGAGAGAGAGAGAGAGAGAGAGAGAGAAAGAGTAGAAGCACTTTACCACTCGGCGCCTTGAAACCTGATAAAATTTCGTCCTTCTCGAGAACGGTACCGTCGGTTTCGCTCGTTGAAGTTGGCAGTCCTTAACCGTCGGTGAAATTATATGCGGAATCCGTTCTCTATGGAAACGGGTTTCTATCGGGCTCGTGCGAAATACCGGGTGTCTTGACAAGAGCAATTTATCATGCTCGATCTGTATTTGCATACGTCGTCAAAGGGCCCCGTCGTCGCTTATGCGACGCTACATCACATAGTCGAGTGCCTTTTGAAATTTGCGTGTTTGCGAATACGGCCCTCCTCCGTAAAAGCTCTCTCTCTCTCTCTCTCTCTCTCTCTCTCTTTCTCCCTCCCTCTTTCTCTCTCTCTCTCTCTTTCTCCTTCTATCTCTTTCTTTCTCTTTCTCTCCCCCTCTTTACGCGTGATCCCTCCGCCATTTGTCTCTTTCTGTTTGAAGCAAACGATGCGCGAGATATGAACTCGTTACGCGTATGGAACTCTTAACTGATCGTCGACGGAACCTGATCTCGTTCAACGATGAGGGATCATCGGACAACGTTGGCTCGTCATCACTATGTCATCGAAATTATTTGCCGCCTGTCTCTCGTTTATCCCGTTCTAAATATATATATATATATATATTTTTTTTTTTTATTTTCTTTCCATGATTTATACCACTGTGTGTATGTGTTTGAACGATAATTGCAATTTGATACCGGTGATCTTTGATCTATGTCCTGTTCGAACGTCATGAAAATGATTTATTAGCTTTCTAATAATATTCTAATGTGTCTACTATTTTATAATATTACGTACGTACGCATACACACATACAAATAGAATATTATTGTTCATTAAGATCCTTATGAAAGTATCACAAATTATGTCGTAATAATCTTAGCTTCGTGGGATTGTAAAAGAAAAAAAAAATAAATGTGGACACATAAGATACGCGACAAGTTTCAGCAAAATCCAGTTTTGTTCACGGTTAAGGTTTATGATCCAAGAGAAAGAGGGAAGTCCTATATGGTCACGCCTCTTCTTTCATAAGTATCTAGCTAAAAGCAAATCCTTGATACAGATAAGTCATGTCCATCATTTTTCAAAGCCGACGAATCCCGGTTTGTCCCTCTTTCAACGGTCACCAACAATATCGGCTTGGCCAGGAGGAACGATTTCTCATCGTCGAACATCCATCCGCTCGGTTCTCTTCCTTACTCTCTACGTTAACCAACCAACTGAACTTTTCCACTGGCGCGAGTTTTATCTCGCGCTTCCACCCTTAATTTGATTAATCGAGAAGGATCTTGACCCTTCGTCCTGGCATTAATCACCTTCCGGTCGTATGCATACATGGACGTGGTATTAGCGAAACAGAGAGAGAGAGAGAGAGAGAGAGAAAGAGAGACCTCCAGAGAAGGAGGCCAGTAAAAGGTGAAGAACGACGACGTTCGCCATTTGTTAAAAGCGCTTGTTTAGAGAAGGTTTACACACTCGGCCGAATCTCTTTCGAACGCTACGAAAATTAATGGTGGATTAATTCGGTGATCGTCACACGAAACAGACAGACAGACAGATAGACGCACGGACAGATAGATGGACGAACGAAAGGGGATTACGACCAACCTGAAACTTGATTTGCAACTTTCAAGGATTAATTTTATACAAAAGATTTATATAAAAATTTATATCATCTTGTATACGGTTTGTTTCTTTTAAATTAAACGATTTTGTAATTGTTAATTAATTTAACTTAACGGTCAATGGATCAATAGCACCCTCAATTAAGATGATTATTGTTAGATGAATCATAAAATACGAAATTAGAGATTACCGGCGGTCTTTATGGTATATATAATTAAAATTTGGGCATCCAGAGGAACATGGAAGCCGATTAGAAAGGATTTAACTGGTCTACGTACTAAATACTCGTCTTGGTTTCAGGTTCGCATTTAGACCCTTCGACCAAAGGGATGCGAGCCTTGATTTACTAGCTGTTTATACCCTTTCAACCCCCTAAGACCTGCATTATAACCGTATTTATACTAATAGTCTTGACTCGATACCGAGCCACGCAGTCGCTATGATTTAATGACATTGTTGTCAGTCCTATCCAAGCGATCGTAAAAATATATGAATGAAAGTTTTTAAATGACAAGAGACGTTCCTTCGTACCTCGTACCTGAGGAACGAACTACAAAGAGATTTCGTATTTACCTGTCATCTTGAAAGACTTTAACTTCCAACCGAATGAACTAACAACACCAAGATTTGATTCGTTGCACCGTAAAAGAGAAAATACTAAAGAATCTTTTTGTTAAATATATTTATATGATTAATATATTTTATAAGTCAAATGTTTTTTTCTTCTTCTATGAAAAAGAAATATATAAATTTCATTAAAAATTTGATATACCATTCATTTCGATCTTCGAACAAATGTTCGTGTTGAATATCGTGAAAAATTATTCCTAACGTTCTCAATGTTACTGTCAGAGATTCTTAAAAATCTCTGAATTATTAGATGATCAAGATTGAGACATCGTCTAAGTGAGAAAAGTCGGTAAATCAAGACGGTGGCAGAGAACGTGATCGTCGATACGGAGGGCGCCTAGACGATCTGTCGTAAGTGTAGGTGGAACAGAGGATACAAACGACGGAGGAAGGAGGATTCTCCAGTAACAGGATGTAATTATGATCGGTGAGATACGTCACGCATAACCCCAGTATTGACGTCCACAAATCACGATGGCTGGCTCGACCATGCGGTATCTCGGCAGCTCCGAGGGACGATCCTCAAACTCAGACGGCCTAACACGACACTAAATCTGGAATTATGTACGCGTCCGTCGTAGACGTCGACGTTCGAACGTGGAATTCCCTGGAGTATCGTCGTACGTCGATCGGATATGAAAAATTTAACAACCGTAAACTTCTCGATTATATGCTTAACGCGAATAATCTTGTAAATTGAAGTTTCTGCCTTTTAGATTCTATCACATATCTAACAACCGTAAGACGGGACAATCGGATTATTTTATAATATTTCCAATATACAATTTGTATTGCTTTCAACTAAAAAATCATTGATTACATTAGAGAAAAAGAAAGAAAGAGAGAGAAAGAGAGAGATTCAAATCGTTTGAAATATTAACGCAAAATTAATTATATCAAAAATCATTTGGACGTATGACAAATTCGTAAGTTTTAATATTTCTCTATTTTTCCTTTCCTCTCCTCGAACAAATTCTCCGTCAAGATTTAATATCGAACAACATTTCGAGACGTCTTGGGGGTCGATAGGCAACCCCATCCACCGAATATTGGTGAGAGTATCGCATGAGGGATACGTGGTAAATCCCATCCCGTAATTGCATTTCGCGATATGTCGAAGCAACGGGTATGTGTCCCGTTAGTCCCGTAGGCGTCCGTGGAGTATCCGGAAGCTGTCTAGAGCTTTCCGACGCTCTCTCCGGATGCGTTCGAGTAGCTGTGGCCTTCGTCCCGAAGCTCAAAGCGTTCCGGCATTATACCGTCGGCATTGGCACCACCACTAGGATCACCTACGTCACCAACATACTATCTACGATTCCTCTAGAAGCGGCTCGTCCCACTTCGCTTGCTTGCTCCTTCCGGCCGCCGATAATGTTAGCTTTCCTCTACGGGGTTTCGGCTATTAACTAGGATATGGCGAACGATCATGTGACGTAAGCTGTAGAGAAGATGAGAGAGATAGATAGATGGATGGATGGATGGATAGACCGAGTGCGACAGAGTGAGTGAGAGAGAGAGAGAGAGAGAGAGAGGGAGAGAGTGCATCTAGGAGAGGTGATCGGGTTAACATCAAAGCCAAAGGCATAGTTGTACCCTGGGGACGGCCTATATAACGTTAGCCACCCTGCGAAAGCCCACCAACTGCAGCCACGATTCTGCCTCGAGGCATCGTCGACTCGCTGCTAGTCCGAATTTCTAAGCCCCTTAATGTAGAACCGATATATGCGGATGGCAGTGGACTCTCTCTCTCTCTCTCTCTCTCTCTCTCCCTCTCTTATTCTCTCTGTCTCTATCTCTCTCTCCCTGAGAACCTCCTTTTGGAACATATCACCTTCATGTCAGGTTGATCGAGACCGAACAGAAATACGCTTTGAGATCATGTTTCAAGGCTCATGAACCAACAACAGCTAGATGTTTCTGACACCCTTCGAAAAATGAAAACTCTTCGGTTTTATCGTCTCTGATAAAATTAAAAATCGTCAAATTCAGTTATATATCTTTATAAAAAATCGATCCGGTCATCGATCAATGACTATATTTGAATCTTTCCTTGATCTCGTTAATTTGGAACATTTCCTTCCAGTATATTACGCATCTGTCGAATCTATGCATTTCTCACGAACGAAATGCACTTGTTCGCCAAGGTCACGTTGTAATCCTTATTACGACATATGTCGTAACAATATATTCGTTCATGAATCCCAACGGATGTGGCGACCTTCGAATGTTAGAAGGTAAAATAACGATTCCTTCGACGAACAAGCCGGTAATCAGATATCGACGGGAAGGAAGGAAGAAGAAAAGCCGAGAGAAACCGTCGCTTATTTTATTTTATTTTATTTTATTTTATTTTATTTTTTCTTTCCTTTTTCTCTCTCTTTTCTTTTCTCGTTTTCGAACGTACTTTTACGCGTGACCGAACACTTTCATGACGTTTAAACGCTACGCGCATAGACACAGGACGTACGGCTAACCATATGTCGTCTTACGTAGCGATGTAGTACTTACATAGTACTACATAAACGCATAGTGCACGAGCTAATAACTCCTTCCGAACTAATTTGTTCCGTTCTGATTGTTTTATGAGGACAATGTGTAACCTTCCGTACACGTCGTACTACATTCTTATCTTTCTTAAAAAAAAAATAAATAAATAAATAAATAAATAAATAAATAAAAGTAAAAATAAAAAAGAGAAATATTTTAACGAAAAGAAATTTGCCTATTAAAAGATAGTCGTTTTTAATAATATATAACGTTTTTCAATGATTAATCATAAGTAACATTTTTTAACATTGATATTTAATATATTATATTATCAGTGAATACTACTGATCTAGTAACACGTAAGTACCTATCTAATATCTATACAATGAACAATTAAATGAAAATTATGAGTATCGATTTTGTTGTTATAAATATAAAAACTTCGTCTTACTTCGTGTGGTTGACGAAACGCGAGACATTACAATATGGAGACAGCAAGGATTTTCGCACGGATGCGTCAAGGACACGGATAGGGTATATGTATGTGCACGTGCATCTACGGAATTAGAAGGTCTAAAAACTGCTGGTAGTATACCCACCTTCTTACATATACCGTTAGAATTATGCGTTTACTTGTTTCCGGGTGTTAGTGAAAGAAAGAGAGAGAAAGAGAGAGAGAGAGAGAGAAAGAGAGAATATCGACGAGTTTGAGAAAGACAGAAATAGGCATCGATTGAAAGAAAAAGAGAGACGGAACGATCGCGAACAGTTAAGGGAAAGAGAAAGAGAAAGAGAGAGAGAGAGAGAGATAGAGATAGAAAGAGGTGGGGATAGAGAGTGCACGTTTTCGCGACAATAGGCAGGATGTGCGAAGGGTTACCATTGCAAATCACAATGGTGACCGCAAAACGCGAATGACAGGTTGAATAGACGTAGCCTAGAGAAGCGTACCCCGTGTACTCTATTATTACCAGGATCTCCTTCATCCGGGCCATTCTGTGGGAAAAGCAAGCCGCCCTTCGAACTTCACTTGATTCGAAGTCTACTTCGATTCTTATGGAAAAGAAATAGTCCATGTGATTCCTTAAGGGAAAAATTTTCTTGGACGTTGGGCGGAGATTTCGAGTGGTCGAACATTCAAACGTCTTTAGAAAATTCATTCTACGTCTGTAGAAAATTAAAGGTAGAGATAAAGAGAGAGATAAAGAGAAAAAGAGATATGAAAAAGAAAGAGAAAAAGAGAAAACGATTTGAAATAAAAGCTTCTTTCAAATGTCCTTCTCTCTTTGTTATTCATCCTCGTCAATATCCATACGAGTCCTTTGAAACAACTTGTAAATAAATAACAATATGGTAGATATAATTAAGGAAATAATATAAACGTGTACGATATTATATAAAGTATTAGACATTATTTCAATAAAGTATAATTTACATTATAATTTAAACGTCACCTCGATTTATTATCACTCTATTATTCTCATTTTTATCAATCGATTTACAGCCGTGATTTGATCAGCTAACTATTAATGACTTAGAACAAGAGAGATACTCGATCTTTTATGCTTCATAGAGATTCTGAAAATGTGTATGTAATTGACATATCATTTGTATGGATAGATAAAATTATAGTTATATCTGTAACAATGAAAATAAAATAAAACATATATATAAAATATTTCAATCATGGTATATCTCCATTATGTCGTACGCATAACACATGTTGAGAATCGCTAAATTAGACAGCGTGTTACGTTCCAATCGATAGATCTAACGATCTTCGTCTTGAACATCCTGATCGACATACCCTTTAATTATGGTTAATACCGATAATTATATATATATATATATATATATATATATATATATATGCATATGTATGAAGCCTCGAGGCATTAAATTATAGTCATCTTTTTTTTTAATCAAAAATGATAATGAGACTTTCTCTTTCTCTCTCTCTCTCTCTTTCAGACACACATAGTTTCTCTTTCTCTCTCTTTATTTGTTGAAAATTTTCGTGAAACTCAGGTGCGGTGGCGCTTAATTTGAAACGTTCTCGCGAGCGAGAAATTCGATGCTAATCTCACGAGGAAACCAGCTGAGAAAGCACTCGACAACGAGCTACGAATAGTAAGAGGAAAGAGGTGAGACGATGTTATTAAAGCGTCGTCTGCATTACGACGACCACGACCACGACCACGACCACGATCACGACGACGACGACGACGACGACGACGACGACGACGACGACGATGAAGTCGACGAAGTCGACGAGGAAAACGGATACGATAATACCTTGTTGCACGCCATCGTTCGCAACGCGATGCTCTCCACTCTAGGATCTTCCTACGAGACGTGGAAAATAGTAAAATCTGACCTTAAAATATTCGTCCTCTTATATGGCAAACGAAGAAGAGGAGAAAGAGGAGAGAACGACTGGGAGGAGGTACTTCGCTTGATTACCTCCCAACACGTGCCACGAGACATGAGCGCGTGAACTCCATTTGCTCAAGATACAAACTCGGCACACGACGTAAACTCCTCGAAATCGTTTTTCCTTTAATTCATTGTCCACCGTCACGGAAACTTTCCAAGCGAGTTTTATAGATATTGTATTAGCTATGCATACAGGGTGTTTCATTTTAATCCCAACGATTCTATCGTAATTTTCCATTTGAAAATCGATCGAGATTTAATTTTAATGGTTCTTTTTGTTTTATACATAAATATCTTTCGCGTTCGAATCTTTGATATTTTTTTTTCTTCTTTTTTTATTTCTTTTTTCCCCATTCGACGTAATTCCTAGATCGAACAAATTTTTTTATACAATTTTATTATTCTTCTATACGATCGTACTACGATAATTGAAGTATATTGTACAAATTAAATAAAAACGAGAAATTACTTAGGAAAATTCAATATTTCTTTTTATACCACTCAATCCAAGATATTTTCAATTAATATTAAAATATATCCGAACAATTATATAGCAATAATCATCGCAATATACTTTCTAATATATATTATCCACAAAATTCTTTGAATCGTAGATATATCTGATATTTCCTTTCTTTCATTTTTTGTCTAAAAAGAGAACAAAAAAAGAAAGAAGACCGGTCTAACGTCGAACGAGATTTATCTCCTACAATGAGAAAAGCTTTTCGTCTCTGAACGTAGCACAACGTAGAATAAATAATCCCTGGTCGCTGAACGATGACCCTCGTGTCCGTCCAATTACTTCTTCCCTGTTGGTAGAAAATATTTTCTGCCTGTGGCTTAATATACTTCTCTCTCTTTTTCTTTTTCTCTCTTTATATATATATATATATATATATATATATATATATAATATATAATACAGGAATGTACATCTATACATGTACATATATAGACTTGGTCATTGTTCTCTTCAACGACGATTTTCTCTCACCCTCTCTTTCTCTCTTTTTCTTCCTCTGTCTCTCTTTTTTACTATCACAGAGCTACTTGAACAACAGCCATTATGGTTTACAATACGGTTCCTGACGGAATGGTAGTTGGTGCAATAGAGAGACCACTGGCCGAAGAGATAACACTGATTTCATTAGCGCAAATGAACTCAACATCACGGTACTCGCACGACCGTTCGTCGTTCGTCTGATTAAAAGTCATAAAAGTTTTCGGCCCGTTCGGACCACGTACACATCCTACATGAACCATACATGTTTTATTCCAAGCAATATTACACACACACACACACACACACATATATATATATATATGAAATGTGAGAGAGAAAGAGATTGGCGAACGATATAATCAAACGATATATAAAACATATATATTTATTACAATATAATCTAACTATCGTTATATACTAGATACTATAGTAAATATTATCGGTTTATGACATTAAAAAAAAAAATGTCTCTCACACATTCGTACATCAATGCTAATATAATTATATTATTCTCGACATTTATTTGCATTATTCTCGTATCTTTATTCATTCAAACTCGATAATATGCAATCTCTTTATTATAATATTTGTTCTATTTTAATGTAATGTTTTTAAAAGTAACTTTCTAATATCGTTAATTTTTAAAAAACGAAGTACATTGTTATATCAACTCGCTTTTTCATACTCTACATATATACCATATAGATTCCCATGTTTCTCCTGGAATAGTTAAAAATATTTCCTTGTACTTTACTCTTGGACTCGTGGGAAATTAAAACAACGTACTTAGTTACATTTATATACTTCCTGGCTCTTCTTTAACCGTTATCAAGAAACGAATGACCTCGACAAAACAAACGTTCGTCCGTCAGGAAGTTTCAAAGTGGCTAACTCTCTAGATGAAAATTTTCCATCGCGAAAGGGAGAAGAGATAAAAGTAACGAAGTCTAAAGCGCGTGAAACACTTTGAATAATATCGCGATTCGAAGTCGTCTAGCGAAGGATTTTATATTTTACGCGGTTCTTGCACCCACAAAAGTGTCGATGTTGCTGCTATGGTGGTGCCAGTCAGTCCGACTGGTGTCATGCCATTTTTACTGGCTTCTACCAAAATTCTCCCTCTTTTTTCTTCTTTTTCAACGTCCTCTATAAATACCGAAAGAAAACTTATTACAAATAATAATAAATAAATTACTATCTACACTAAACATAACAAATTATTATTTCGAATTGTTTCTTCAAAAAAAAAAAAATAAATAAATAAATAAATATAAATGAAAATAAAAATAAAAATAAAAATTCTAATATAAAATACAAATCATACTTATATTTTAAATGATCAATGGCTGACAATATACAATAGAATAATTACGATTAAAAATGAACGATTAAATATAGCAACGAAATAACGGGAGCAAGATCGGGAAAATATTTTATCGTTCAACAAGGAGGTAGTCAGTATAGGTAACCCTTTCAAAGAAGGCAAGCTTGATCTCCGTTCGAGAGAATCATAATCCACGGTAATTAACTGTGCTAGGATAGCAAGGAATGGCCGTCACCCTCCTCCCATTACCTTTTCCTCTTTCACACGTATGTTCTCTCTCTCTCTCTCTCTCTCTCTCTCTCTCTCTCTCTCACTCTTTCTCTCTCTCTCTCTCTCTCTCTCTCTCTCTCTCTCTCTCTCTCTCTGTCTGTCTCTCTGTCTCTCTCTCTCTCTCTCTACCTCTATCGTTCGGCCAGTGGGATAGGTCAGCACGCCCCTCTTGCGCGTGTTAATGCCATATTACCTTCTCCTACGGCTAATGGATCATTCTCTTATCCGCGAGCTATTTCCTCCTTACGTACACGCCTATGACGAACTGGATGATAGTTTTCGATGAAAATTATTACCGATAGTTTTTAATTATTGTCAGACGGCTCTTACCAATTTAATGTCACGAGATTTGACGACGTAGCCTCAAGGTGACCTCTTTGTCGTCTATTGATTGCTTTCGTATGATCGCTATATATATATGTGTGTGTATGTGTGTGTGTGTGTGTGTACACTCATCGATCTTTTTTTCTATGTTCTAAACCAAAATATAAATTCTATATAAACTATATCATCTATATATAAATTCTACGTAAACTATAATCATAGAAATTCTATATAATACTATTACATTTTTTTCTTTTGGATAAATCGTTACTTCTCTCTCTCTCTCTCTCTCTTTCTCTCTCTCTTTCTCTCTAAATCTTTTCATTGGTTATTTCCAATCAATAGAAATAATCGAAAAATGTATTTCCCGTTGGATCATTCACGGTAGATCGATCAACCAAGGAGTTAATCTTCCTACGAAAGTGGATTCAATGCAAAGCCGAGGTTACGTCGAGCGTTTCATCGAGTATTTAACGAGATCTAAGCGTCCCTTTGAGCCAACTTCGGTTCCGATAGAATCCTTCCGATCTATCTATCTGATCCTCTCTCTCTCTATCTATCTATCTATCTATCTCTTTCTCTCTTCTACCTCCCTCTCCCCTCTGAACTCTAGATGATGCGCTTTCCCGGCTTAAACGAGCATGGCAATCACGCTCGTACGTTTTCGCCTACCATCGCGATAACTCGTACACGATCCTAATTGAAACCACGGAACCTAATTTCCGAGAGTAACAGGACCCTCTTCGTGATACTACTAAGCATCGAATACGACTAACGCTTATATAAATACATATGTTTACATACATACGTACGTACGTACGTATACACACGCATGCGCGAATATAGTTACATATATTTAAATTAATAACAAACTAAAGAAAAAGTGGTCCTCGTGTGTCTTTAAACTGATAATTATTAATTATGATATCTAATAACGAACTTTGCCAGCAGTCCTGGCAACTTAATTGAAAAATAACGTTATTTCCGTAAAAATATACGTGCGTGTACGTGTATGCTTGTATGCGTGTATGCGTGTGTCTTAATATCTCTCTCGGTCTCGAAGCGAGACGTTGACAAAGGTCAGTGTGTGCGTGCACGCATAGTCGAAGGAAGAGGAAAAATAGTCGAAGCCGTCGAGAACGAAATTCGCATCGTCGCGTGCGTCGCCAACGGCACCGCGTTAGAACACGTCAGACTTGGCGTCAGACGGTGGTTTCTCTGGAACGCACCATATACACTCATATACACTCATATACACACATATACGCACACAAACATTCGATAAAATCGAGTAGATATGAACGTGTGTGTACGCATGTGTACTTATGTATATACACGTCCCTTACGTAATCTCAAAGGTATGCGACTTTCTAATTACTAAGAGAGTCTAAACTAATAGACGATGATGATTCTTCGAACTCGTTTTAGAAAACTGTTATTAATGATGATTCTGTGTTTCTATAATACTAATAATAATAATAATTCATTTCTTTAAATTTGTTCAAATGAATAATGAGTATTGAGTCAACCAAGAAGAAATTTTTGTATTTGCGTTTGAATAACAGATAGTGATCGTGAAACTGGTATGAATCATATATCTTTCCGATGTTAGATTTATCGATTTTGAATTTCATGTTTCACGTTAGAGAAATCGTAAGTATCATTTTTTTTTTTTTTTGTTTCAAACGATTTATCTCGAGACTAATAATAATATGAAGTTTTATGAATGAAAATGAATATATGTAATCAATGTCTTTAAATCCAGTGTTAATAATAAAACATTATCGTAATATAAATAAGGGATATACAATTTTCATAATTATTATCATAATTGCATGTATTTGTAATTACTATGTTAATTTATACCCTGTTCTTATCACTCTTATCTAAATTATGATCATTACATTACTTTCTAATATAACATAGAAACAAAAAAAAAAGAAATAATCGTTCTCTTTCAATTACTGTTTTAATTATTCTTTCTTGAATCTCGTTTATCGCATAAGAGGAGATAAATAGAAAGATGATTTATAAGTATTTCGAGGGTAAAACACTAGATACTAGAGTTCGACGAATAATACATAACGAACTTCCGCTCCGTTTATCAATGACTTCTTCTCTCATTTGAACATAGCGCTAATAACGATTGGCTCATCGAACCCGACGCAAGAGGATGAATCGAATGGTATCACGAAAGCGCTCGTAATTTGCATAGAGAAGAACATTAGTTAATTACCGAGGACATAACCAATGATTGGTGATCGCCAGAGAGCCACAACTCACGCCGCGCTTAAGCCCGAAGTTATTGCCCGGATCATCGTTAAAACTCGAAATGTATCAGTCACCGACGCATACGTGACCACAACGTGAACCTTAATCCTCTAACGCGCGAGATATCTATGTGCGATTTCAAATTTAACATCTCTGACACATCCAAATTTATATATATATATATATATATATATATATATATATATGTATGTATGTATGTATGTATGTATGTATGTATGTATGTATGTATGTATGTATGTATGTATGTATGTATGTATGTATGTACGTATGTATCTAAATCTACGTATCTATGATCAATTAATTTCAATTACAAATACAGTTGATAAGTTCATGTTATTTTTACGCGATGAAAATATAAAGATATAAAAGATGTAAAATGATGAGAAAGAGAGAGAATGCAAGATTACAATTTTTTTGTATAAAAATTTCTTAATTAAAAATAATTACAAATCTAAATAAAAATCGATGTAAAATAAATAAAACTATAAAAGAGTTTATTTGTTTTCAACAATAATACAGTTCTAAATTTCAATCTAGTTTATTAAAACAGCATTCTCCATATTCGCCGAGATCATTATCATAGACAGCGAGAAATGAAGTCGTGTTTCTCTCTCTCTTTCTTTATCTCTCTCTTTCTCTTTTTCTCTCTGTTGGCTTTACAGTTTTAATACCATTTTTAACGATCTAACGGTCGCACGAAGGAAGAAGGCCGCGCCTCCACGACTTCATTGTCCTTTGGCAAAGGGACACAGTACCTATACCTAGACTTCAACACAAGCGACTTATCTTTTAATTTGTTCCGAGTAACGAGCTTCCGCAGTACCATCCGATAACACCGATTCTCCCACAGACTTAAAACATATCTCTTTTATCCTTCTCGCACATGTAGAAAAAATAAAAAGACCGCATGAAAACTCGCTGAAAGCTTTTGAGTATGAAATGGTTAGCTGCTGTATATCTCGACTTTTCGAGTTATCAACGTTTGTTCTTTATTAATGACAGCTAGACGAAGAGTAGTTGAGGGAAAGAGAGAGAGAGAGAGAGAGAGAGAGAGAGAGAGAGAGAGAGAGAGAGAGAGAGAGAGAGAGAGAGAGAGGAAAAGATATATAAAGACAGAGAGAGAGAGAGAGAGAGCCAGGAGGGTTTATAGAGGGACATAAACTCTAAACTGATTAACAGTATCCAGTAGCTCTCCACGGACTCTGGACTCACTCGGGATGCAATATATATGCAATCGTGACCGTGGATAGAGCGTATAGGGAAACCGAATCACCCTCTCTCTCTCTCTCTCTCTGTATCCTTCTCTGTCAGTCTCGTTAGCAATACCCCCAACGGTTTATAGGCCATCGTCGACGGAATTAACATTGCCCAATTAAATTGATAGATGTCTCCGACGGTATTAAACGCGTGATACCTAAGTAAAGTCTCGCGTAAATCGTCAAACGAAACCGGCCGCTACTTGCGCTTCCGTGATTTATATTTTCGATTATTTTAACGAGAAAGAGAGAGAGAGAGAGCAAGAGATTGAAAGAAATGTCGAACAGAAAACTATTTTCATGGTCTGTGCGTCGTCGTTCAAACATTTATGGCATTTGGCGCGAAGGAGTTATAATACTTTCTTGTTTTTCCTTCTCTTTCCAACACATCAACCCTTCCTTTCTCTCAAATAAATAAGACACATGAATCGATTTCTCGATATATATGTGTGTGTGTGTGTGTGTGTGTGTGTGTGTTCTCCTTAACCACCTGCTGCGCCTGGATAGAATGCACCGGCCTCGTGATTTGTGGACCATTAAATGGCGTCGCTATTTTTGAAGAATATTATCTCTCTCCCTCTCTCTTTCTCTCTACTTTACTCTATTATATAAATAATATCCTTTCTTATCTAAATAGAATAGCGTAAGGCATAAAATGGAGGACGCGTCGCGATGTCTGGCCTTATTTATATAACGCATTCTATATCGTCGTGCTCGTAAAAGGATGCAATTCTTGGCGATAGCAGTACTAGGAAAGGAGGCTGTATAGAATCTGAAAAATGGAATAACGTTGAAAAACGTACTCCCTACCTAAAACTGGCTAACCTTATAACAACAAAACAATTAATCAAGTTTTATCTATTATATATAGATATATGAAATCGATATGGGAGTATCATCTGTTAAGCTTTTATTTATTATCTCCTTTTTAAATCGGCTAGATATTTTTTAAATCTTTCAAGTATCTTTCGCAAGTTATTTATGTATTTATTTACTCACCTACTACCTATGTAAGTACATATTTTCATGTATAATAATAAAGATAATGGGTAAAATCGTCAAAGATAAGCGTTGTTTCAAACATAACTAGACGTACAATTCGAAAGTACACAACCCCTAAATTCTCTCGATCCTCTTTCCATGTCGAGAAATATGAGAAGAAGAAAACGGATGGAGTTAAAATGTCGTCTCTCTCTTTCTCTTTCTCTCTATATTTGACCACTCTAAAATGCAAAGAGGATTAAGGTATACTGTAGGTAAAAACCCAAAGCAAAAGATAGAAACAGGAAAAGAGATATAGATAGAAAGAGATAAAGAACAGACAGAAAGAGAAAGAGACGAAAAGAAAGAAAAAGATAGATAGAGAAAAAGAGAGAGAAATATCGTAGAAAAACGGCTCGACCTTCGGTATTCCAGTCTCGTTTCAAGCTTTGTAATCTTTCATTCCGTCTGGACTCCGTCCGCGATAAACTCCACGCGAATAAATAATAACTATTAATTATGTTTGCTCCGGCCGGAATCATCGTCCAGCGAGAAAGGGGGTGGTATACGCACGCGCGCAACGAGTCCTGAATTTTCAAGGGAGGTAGAGAGGGAGGTGGTTATACCGGTGGATAAAGGCGGAGGAGGGTGAAGGCAATAAACGGCGGGAGCGGTTTATCACGAAACGGAATTAAACGGTTTACGACTGGACCACAGATTAGTACGGACGCGATGGACGAATGCGAGGGTGGTTCTATCTCTCTCTCTCTCTCTCTCTCTCTCTCTCTCTCTCTCTCTCTCTCTCTTTCTCTCTCTATTTCTCGCTTTCTCTCTTTCTCATACCCTTGGAAAGCGGCACCGGGTTAGATTACCGTGGATGGTCATCCTCTCTATCGTCGTCGTTCGTGTTACTCTCTCTCATTCTCTCTCTCTGTCTCTCTCTCTCTCTCTCTCTCTCTCTCTCTCTCTCTCTCTCTCTGTCTCTTTCTGTTTCTCGTGAAACTTGTGCCCACCATTGGAACGCCACGGCGTTCGAATTTTCGATTGGAATTTGTGACGCGCCATTGGAACGGTCCGTTTGAAGCTGATGAAATTTCAGGCTGCAACGATGCTCGAAGCGATCGACCGCGTTATCTTCTCTCTCTCTCTCTCTCTCTCTATGTATATATATATATATATATATATATATATCCATTTATCTATCTATCTATCTCTATCTATCTCTAATTTTCACGATGAATCAGGAATCGACCGAAAGAAATCTATCATCAATGATAAAGTCACTTCGAATCGAGAAAAACACGCTGAATTCTTCATAGACGAACACTAGCCGAGATAATTACGATAACCGATCGAATTATTTACTTAAGAGATTGAAAGACCCTACGACACTCGTAGAAGCAAGCCCGTAAATAATCGATGTCAAGTTTTCTATCTCGAATTCTATCGAACTGAGATATCCAAGAAGCCCAGACGGATATCGAATAAGTTTCGGTGACTTCGGTGATTTATTTATTCTAGAAGCCACTTTCCAAGTTCGACGATTTCTAACCCGAGATTTACGATAATTGAACGCGAACTCTTGATTGGTTCGACTGGAGATTTTTCAATGAACCTCTCGCGTTATTTCCGATCACTTTTTCTTTTTTCTCTTCGAAAGAATAGGAATAAGTTCGTGAAAGATCGTTATCGTCGTATTTTTCATTCGGAAATACACGAATCTACAACCCGATCGTCCATTGACGTTCTCTCCCTATTCGCGTAAAATAATTCATCGATCAACGGGTTTCGCTTGTGGCGGCTCATTAATTTTCTCGTTATATGTATGTAGGTACATTGATAGAGAGAGAGAGAGAGAGAGAGAGAGAGAGAGAGAGAGAGAGAGAGAGAGAGAGAGAGAGAGGATGTACCAAACTATCCCTCGTAGCACTCCGTGCTCGATTCCAATGCATAATATAACGCTCTACGATCGATATTCAACGCGATTCACGTTACGGGTTCGCCTTGTTTTCGTTTCATTTATCTCGTTATCAACTCCCTCGTATCGTTCCGCTCCGTCGCCAAAGACAATACCAGTCAGGTGTGATTATCTTCCAATAGGGCTGTGTTCTTTCAAGAGAATAAAACGAGTGAAATATATTTAATTAAGAAAGACGAACGAATCGAAAACCCGTATAACATCCCCCATATATTATCCCCCAAAATCATATCAAAACTAAACTATCGAGAAAGTTAATTAAACGATACATTAATCATTAACCATTCCCTCTATAAATTATTCAACGTATACCTTTACAAATTCATTGTATCTTTATCTTTGTCTTATTGTTACGAAGTATAACGTAAGATCACGAAATTCTATCTTGTTTAAATTCGGTGTATTATTTCAATGATCGTTATATTCGCATTACTCTGACACGCTGATGGAGGATCGCAAATATCTCTCTCTCTCTCTCTCTCTCTCTCTCTCTCTCTCTCTTTCTCTCTCTTTTATTCTCTGTTCACAACGAATGGTAGCAAAACAGAAGTAAAAGAGTAACAGAGATAGTTTGAGAAAGAGAAAGAGAGAGAATACAGAAAGGGAGCCAAAAGGATAACGGTGTATTATATGTCGAGTTACTCGAGGGGTGGTAATGGTGGTGTAGTGATGGTGGTATGGTGATGGTGGTTTGTGTAGACGATGGAGGAAGTTAGGGCGGATACCTGCAGGCGATCTACGCGTATTAAATTAACCCCCGGCCGAGGAGGAGCTCACGCTCTTCGACCTCGCGTGTCCGGGAATGCTCGAAAGCCAAGCGCGGACACTAAGAATTCATTAGCGGACCACCCCCCATTGTACGCCGATGGTTACGTTCGGTGACATCGCATGTAAAACCCTTGGGAAAGATCGATCGATCATTCTAGTCGAGAGGGAAAGAGACAGAAAGAGAGAGAAAGAGAAAAGGATCGAACATTTTGATTCGATCGTTACTATTATATCTTTTCTTTCTCGTAAATCCTTTTCCTTCTTTTTTCTCTATTTTTCTAAACGTAAAAACTCATCTATTATGGAGAAATGATCGTTCTAATAGCATATACGATTAATATTTTAAACAAAGTCGATATATCTTGTACAATATAATATACGAATATACGATAAGGAAATATATACGATTAAAATAACGTAAACGATTATTGTTTTCAGATATGATGGTAAAATGCTTACATCGTGTCTTCTCCTCTTCTTCTTCGTTCTTCGTTCTTCTTTCTTCTTTTTTCTAATCGTTATTTCCCTTTTCTTGTTCTTTTTCTATGAAAGGATAATTAGCGAAATCGTCGTTCTCGCGCTTTCGACATTTTTATCGAGGGTAGGGAAATATGGGGGTTACGTTTTAAAGTGACGCGAGGGTTGTTGAAAAAGAGAGAAAGAGAGATAGACAATGAATGTGAGTAAGAGAAATAGAAATACAAAGTGAGTGAGCGAATAAGAGAGAGAGAGAGAGAGAGAGAGAGAGAGAGAGAGAGAGAGAGAAAGAGAATACATACAACTGAAATTAAGCGAATTTGACGGAGCCCATTTCCTCTTCATTTGCTAAAACAAATCGTGCACTAGTTATCCTAGAGAGGAGACACTGGGTGCACTTAGCTGATGAACGCGTATTCCGGTGGTAGCACGCACACGCAATGTTACTCGCAATGTCTCTCACGCAACGAATACGCTTGTTTTCCGTTTGTCGAACTGAATTTGAATAAACACAAAGCCCTACTTCGTCTGTTTACCGTCTCTAACCTCTGCCACAATAACAAAGAGAGAAAGAGATATATGTGTATATATAAAAGAAAAAAGCTCCTTCGTATAACTGCTTACTTACTAACATTCGATTCAACACATTCACCTTCAACGAAGGTGATATTTATTCGGTCAAACGATACGACTGTTATGAGAATTCTAAATTCTCTATAATAGCGTTTACCTTCCTGAATTCTTCTTCTAGATTTATTGAAAAAAAAAAAAATAATACCAAGAAATATTTTTAAAGAGCGTGCGTGTGTATGCATATATGTGTGTGTCTCTATGTTACTAAAGATTAAGAATATTTATAAAAGAAATTATTTTATAATTTTCTATAAAAGAATTTTAACAGTAACAATACAAGAGAATATTTTTGTATAGAATATCGTTACCATATGATTGGAATTATTTATAAAAATTATTTTAAAACGTCAACGATGTAAAAAAATATTTAGAGAAAAAAAGAAAAGTATTATTACCATGATCAAAATTAGATACGAATTTCTATTTGAAAATAAGTACGATCATGAATAGGAAAATAGATTATTAGAAAGAGATTAAAAAATAAATAAATCCTCAATCGACAGTAACAAAATTTTCATTCTAATTTTTTACATTGAAATTTATAAAAAAAAAAAAAAAGCAATGCCGTCGATCGTGAGAACGGAGATTTGAAAATAATATTCCAACTTACGAAATAATTTTCACAAGGATCGATTGAAGAAAGAAAGAGAAAGAGAGAGGGAGAAGGAGAAGGAGAGGGAGAAGGAGAGGGAGAGAGCGAAAAGAGAAAGGGGTATTAAGGGTAGCATGAAAATTATGTATGTATGTATAGCTCGTATTTTAGGTATATATCCGGGGCGTAATCGTATTATACAGTACGTCTGGAAAATAGAGTGAGAAAGAAATATAAAACGTGGCTGCGTAAGCGATTCAAAACCTATCGTTAACTTTTGTCCGGTCGCGTGCTAAACCATCCATTAGAGGTTCTATATCCGCGAGAAAAGAAAAAAAAAAAAAAAAAAAAAAAGAAAAAGAAAAAGTCAAAGTATTGTAATAATTTATTTTACCAGGGATAATAAGCCGGTCTCTATTATACTGTGCATTACACGTGTAATTCTTTCCTGAAAAGAAAAAAAGTTTCCTGTCACGAGCTTGAAATAAGAGGGCGAGACAAGCTTTATTGGTCCGATGGGCGTCGTGAGATCGTTGAGAAATCTAATCGTAATGGCATGGATTCAATCGCGATATATCGATTCTGTTTTAAAGCACAGCTTTTATCTTTTTACTTAAAAACAAACCAAAATAATAATACTAATGAATTCGTTATCATTTTTAATTTATCTAATTTTTCATTATACATTTATCTAATACAATTATAAAGTAGGTAGTTTTTCTTGCTTCTTTTTTTTCAATAGATTTGATAATGTTTAAATATCAGTGATTAAAACATTATCAACAAATTAATTTTTATCGAAATGTAGAATTTTTATTTGAAATGTGTGACGGTCAATATTTTTTATATAAAAATTATATATATATATATGTAAATATTATACATATATTTTCTGTCATTTTGTTACCAATGATAACATACGGATTATATATTATTGATGACGCAATGAGTTGGATTAAATATGTATCGAAATATAACAATCGAACATTTATTATCGAAGTTCGTAGAAAGTGAGTATTTCGTGACCACAGGAACGATAGATAGAACGAGCATCGAACAAAAAAAAACTTTATCCATCGTTCAACCCTCGTCTGTCGTCTGTTGAAAAGATCGATAGACCGGAAGTAACATCGGCCCAACTCACAAGGACTATAATAGGAGCCGAGGATGATAATCGCGAGCATAATGTGTCATCGAAGAAAAATAGATTATTACCTTGAATACATCATCGTTTAGGAAAGAGAGAGAGTAGAGACAGGATTGCACGTTTCCCTAGGTAAATATAGTATTGAATAGTCGACCAATAACAGGTCTTACAGGGTCATTCGTCGATCCCGGAGGGATGAGACCAATAATTTTGGCGCTGAAACAAAACAGCTTTTTCTTCTCTCTCTCTCTCTCTCTCTCTCTCTCTCTCTCTCTCTCTCTCTCTCTCTCTCTCTCTTTTCCTTTCTTTTTTTCCTTTTTTTTATTTTTTATATAGAATAAAGATATACAACTTGGACAGGTATGTATGTATATAACACAGTTAATATGTGATATTATTCGAATCGATCGAAAGAACAAACTATTTTATATGTGTTCTCATAAAATACAAATAATGTACATTTCTAGAGAATACAGAATAGATAAAGTAAGAGAGAGAGAGAGAGAGAGAGAGAGAGAGAAGAAAAAAAGAAACGGCGAGGAGTAAGGGAGGGTCGAGAAAAGGGAGGAAAAAGAAAAACATATTAATAAAATATATCAAAAAAGAAGTCCTTCAATCTTTATTCTTCCACGAGATAAGAGAGCGTTGTCCTAAAAGCTCGTAGACCCCTGATTACTGAGCTAACGGGTTAGAAAAATCGTTGCTGCGCCGCACAATGGTGCACTTTATCCGCGTAATTGACTCAATGACCATTTGCCAACGTGGAAGTCTATCGTCGTCGTTGTGGTTGCTCGACTATATGACAGAGAGACGACGAAGAGACGACGAAGAGACGAAGAGACGAAGAGACGAGGACGACGAAGACGACGACCAACATCGTGCTTTCTTTATCCGGCTGACCCACTCAGATTGCTACAGCGCAAAAGACACGATCAGGGGGAGATGGAAGGGGAAAGAGAGGGGGTGGAGAGGGGAAGGGAGGAGAGATTAAACGGGTGAAAATTAGAAGGAGATGGATACGAGAAGTAGATGAGAAGAGGAGAGACATTATTACTAAACCAAATGAGTCACTCTATTCGAGTAAGGCTGCTTTACAAAAACTGATAACGGTTATCAATCGTTCTTTTTCTCCCTTCCATCCTCCCCCCCCCTCTCTCTCTCTCTCTCTTCGTGTTTCTTTCTGTTTCTCTTTCTTTTTCTCTCCTTTTCTGACACATACAAGAGTTATCGGGTAGCAAACGCGACAACATAAATTCTATACTACCGACGACTAACGAGGCTTCACCAATGAAATCCGATGCTTCATCGAGACAACATCGAAACGTCTAATGACGCGCCTTCAGGGTAGAACGTTCGACGTATTTCTCGGAGAAGTGCCGAGAACTCGATCGTATCGTTTCTATGAATATTACTTATGTTCTCTTACAGACGTCTCTTTTTTCAACTTATATTAACTATTTCTCTCTTTCACTTTCTCTCTCTCTCTCTCTCTCTCTCTCTCTCTCTCTCTCTCTCTCTTCTTGTTTAATATATACATACGTATACATACTACCAGAGAGAATTTTTCGTTATTGTTTATCATGCGTTTCGCGTTCTTAATAAAACAACCTATTAGTGAGAACGAACGAGAAAGTGATTAATAAAGTCATTCGTGACTAAATATCGGAACGTGTTAATCCTTGAAAAGCATAGAATTGAGATAATGCATGAATACTACGATAAATGATAATTATTCTCTTATTACGTTGCAATTTATCATCACGGATTCGTTTAGTGATACATTAATATAAACGATTACTTTGTTACTTAGTTAAATCCTTTGGCTTCTCTTGGAAATACTGTCAGAATGAGAATCCATTCTCTCTCTCTCTCTCTCTCTCTTTCTCTTTCTCTAGCTTCTCTATATACCGTGCAGAAGTTCTCGAACTTTAAACCTCAGTTTATCGACTAATTTCGCTCGACCCAAGGACAGTCGAAACCTCGAGAGACAGACTTAGCACGGTGCTCCTCTCGATTGGACGGTTGACTAGTTTCGAACTCGATAAACCTACCATATAGACAGAGGGGGAGAGAGAGAGAGAGAGAGAAAGAGAGAAGTAAAGCGAGAACCGAAGCAAAGTTTCAATTCTAACACTGTCGTAAGGCACAGTATTCGACGACGAAGATTTCGTTAAAATCAACACGGAACCCCACTCAACTTTAATTCGATTAAACCTATCCAAGAGAGAAAGAGAGAAAAAATAAAAAGGAAAAAAATATATATACATATACATATCATTATAAAACATTCGTGTAGATAACAGGATAACGTGTACGCACGATTGACACGTGTTGAATAAAATAAAAAGCGAATTTTTCCGTACGAGTTTTTACGAAAAACTCGAGTTTTAACGAAAGGAAATTAAAAAAAAAAAAAAGGAAAAAACGAACGAAGAGAAGAGAGAGAGTTGAGAGAGAGCAAAGGGAGGACAAATAAGTGAAAGGGATCATTCGTCCTTTATCCCTTTATACGCCCACGGTTTGTTTTGACACTCAGTGACAATTCGAGACAAATCCATTAATCTATTGCGGGCTTTTGTGTTCGAGATAGGAGCCATTACATTATCAGTGTAAAGTGTAGAGACGGCGAGTTACGGACTGACGAGACTCTCGGCCCAGCTGTTCGCGTCCAATTAGGCCTCGCTTGATAAGCTCAATAATACCGGCATTATTAAAGAACAAGCGGGTATTTGTTACGGTGTCTCTCGTAGCGCCGTTATAATATTACGACCTTTCCGTAAAGAATTCTGTAAGATTAATATGGTCACCTTCATTTCCGTAACTTTCGTCTTTTTCCTCTTATTATTTATGAGAAATCGTGTCTAGTTTCAATCTGGTATCGATCATTTTCGTATATAAATACTCACATATGATAGAAGTGTTCCGATAATGCATGCATACGCGTAAATATATCTATACTGTTTATATATCCCAAAGGAGACACATGTTACTTAGAAACTTTTTGTCCCAATTAAAATGAGATCTCAGCTGTTCAAAGTGTCTTCGTAGAAGTAACAGTATAAATTATCTCTACTCTCTGACTATGTAACAATCTCTCTCTCTCTCTCTCTCTCTTTCTCTCTCTCTC
>NC_057694.1:2130732-2173232 GCF_014466175.1 Vespula pensylvanica
TCTCTCTCTCTCTCTCTCTCTCTCTCTGTCCGTTTCTCTGTCTTACGCCATTGAGAGACACAAATAAACAAATGTCCTAGAAAACTGTTACGCTCTGTACGATTATTTTCAAACGATATATGTTACCTAGTATATAAAAGTGTTGCAAAAAGTTAACTTCTCTCGTTTCTACCCACGCATCTGCATTGAGCTCCATACGATAGGCAAGTTATCAGTCATCCTGTAAAACGCGTTATCGTACTTCCCCCATACGACACTCAAACTTCCTTCTTTCTTTTTATTCTTTCTCTTCTTCTTCTTCTTCTTTTTCTTCTTCTTCTTCTCTCTTCCTTGATATCTCATTTCTCTGTCCAACTCTCTATCTCTTTCTCAAACGTTGGTTACGTTGTTACGCAGAGATATAAAGTCATTGTTATTCTTACAGGCTCGGCCGGATCGTTCGGAGATACAAACAAGGACAATATCGCAAGTATAACAAAAATAAGCAAACGAAGAGTGGAGAAAAAAAAAAGTATTATGGCCGATTAAGATCGTCGTTTAAAAACAACAACACTGAACGATAATTATCCTTTCCAACGAAATACTCTATTATTATTATAACGACAAAGTTTCACTGCGTAATAATCTTGAAAGTTCGAAATCATATCTATACAACGATACGTTTACCACTCCCATTTTTTTTTTATCTGTCAAGATAAACGACATGGCGTATTTATCACGGACATTTACGATATTCCTTCTTTCCTTCCTTCACGTAATACCTGTTAAATTTCAATTAAAAAATCTGAACAATAATAACAATATCTTACCAATGTCTTTTTCTATATCTCACAGTAAGAAAGAAGGAAGGAGAAGAAAAAGAAGAAGAAAAGAAAAACAAAAACAAATTCGAAAGAGAAAAATCGTCGTGCGTACAAAATGATTGAACATTTTTAAATCGATTCAGGATCACGCTATTATTTATTATTGCGTTATTACTTATGTGGATTGAGAAAAAGATATAAAAAGAGAGAGAAAGAGAGAGGATAAGAAGGACAACGACGTACGCTTGCGATTTTACTACTCGTTATCGTCTTACACACGCACGTGTGCGTGTAGTACGAGACGTAGTACTACGTATCCCGTCTCTCTACCTTCCCCACCCTTCTTCGACCCTTCCCGTCCTACCAACGTCATTGCTCTCTCTGTGGCGAGCGGTTTGGCCAGTTTCTCTCTGCGGCTCCACATCCCCTCTCCTGGTTTCTTCTCTTTCTCCCTCTCTCTCTCTCTCTCTCTCTCTCTCTCTCTCTCTCTCTCTCTCCCTCTTTATATTCCCAGTTCTCTCCTCTCACTCTTCCTGCAGCGTCACAGTCACGTTCGACTTGTTTTATCGCGGTCACGTGACGCTCGTTCCTGACGTCACGCGGTCACTAACCATATTATGTCCACGGCACTGACCTTACCCCTCCGTTCTCCTTCAACCATTCGTTTTTAAAAGCTTTTCGATCGTACGTAAGTAAGTAAGTACATACAACATACATACCTAGTTACGTACACATATGCACCCTCCGATACACTCGAGCCGACTCTGAATTACG
This sequence comes from Vespula pensylvanica, assembly GCF_014466175.1. Taxonomy (NCBI): domain Eukaryota; kingdom Metazoa; phylum Arthropoda; class Insecta; order Hymenoptera; family Vespidae; genus Vespula; species Vespula pensylvanica. The sequence goes on from NC_057694.1 coordinate 2,132,310, forward strand.
ACTGCTACTACTAACGTTCACGCTTTACAACCGTTAGAGTTCGATCTAATTAGTAATTACATGTTAACGTTGTCACTGATTATACTCACAATGTAGTTACATGTTCGATAAGAGAATCGTTTATGGAAATCGTTTCAATCGGAGATTTCTATCGATCAATTCGTATATTATATTATTATATTTTCTTATTAGCTATACGTGATATATAATATTACATTTATTCGCTCTAATCGGCTATACGATATCCTAACTTACTTATTTATTTATTTACTTTTTATTTTAATTAAATATAACTATCGTATATTAACGAGTATATTAAAACGAGATTATTTTTCGTTATAAAAAATTCTTTCATATTGCATCGATTCGAATTGATATAAATCGCTAAAAGAAAAAAAGAAAAAGAATTATTCATCATTTCTCTAAATCTAATTCTTTTTAATCGTGCGATTCATTCGGATTACTATTAAAAACTTCGTGACGAACGTAATTCTTCATGGTGTACCTTGACATCGGATCACTATAAACTTAAAATAAAACAATTAATTATTTAGAGCAAAATAATTAAAGATAAAATCTGAAATCTTTTAAATCGATGATAACTCCAAAAAGAAAAAGAAATAATCGAAAGAAAATATGGAAAATTGTAAAATTAATAAATAATGTCACTTTCGATTAAGCGTAATTGGAAGGAACGTGTATAAAATATAAAGTTGATTCGAATCTCGTGGTTTCGTTCTGAATTCCTATTAATCGCGATGAACTTTTCATAGAAGGGTTAAGAAGAAAAAGAAAAAGAAAAAGAAAAAGAAGATGGGGTAGATCTTCGCAAAGAGGCTTTAAGTAAAGTTCGTTTCCTACCAAAGCTGGGTCTCAAAGGCGGACTCGTAAGAAAGGATTAAAGTGTCATTAGTATCATTAAATTGTATTTAATGTTGGTTAGAGCGATCCAAAAGAGCAAAGTAATCTCTTACGATCGAGAACACGATCCCTCTTTGCTTCTTCAATTCCTAACGTTTATTCCGTCGTTAAGAGAAAATAATTAAGGGAAACCCTTGACCATCAACGAGTAATAGATATTTCTCTTTCTCCTTTTCTCTTTTTCTTTCTCTTTCTTTCTTTCTATTTTTTTTTCTTTCTTATTTCCTCTTTATCTCTGCCTTTCTTTTTACTACCCTCATTTATGTATTATATTATTATCGATCTTGCTAACTTCCCCGCTAATATAAGAAAATAATAACCAGGAAAGGGCAAAAATTAAGGGATCGATGAGAGATATGACTATAGGAAAAGGGTCGTAAAAATATAAGAGGCAAAGTGGTAGGCGCAGCCATTGATTCTACTCCCATAAATCGTACGACCGGTATCGACGGAACGAGACTAGTAAATGAATTTATACGACTTACTCACAATTGATAAACGTTCGTGTTGTCCTTTAGAAGAGCTATTCCTTTGTACGATTCGTTTCTTAGTAATCGGCATTATTTACAACGAACGAATGTTTATAAAGGTAAATAGTTCTTTGTTCGTTTCGCGAACACGTTAACTGTTGATATCTGATATATACATATATATAAATACATAAATAACGTTTTGCCTAGAGAAAAAGAAAAATGTACAAAATAAAAGAAAATTATCCAACCTAATATTTAAAATATATGTTATTTAAAATATTGTCCAACCTATATTTAAATTATTATATATTTTATATAATAAATTATATATGTTAAATAATGTAATATTTAAAATACTGTCCAACCTATATTTAAAATAAATAAATATATAAATATATAAATAATATATAAATTTATTTCTTCAATATGTTATATATATATATATATATATATATATATCTGTTTATTTATTCGAGAATCGCGAAAGTTCGTTCGGTTAGCCCAACGAAGAAGATTTTCTACTATCGTCTTATATTCACGATCGCAATATACCGACAAACCCGTTTTCCAATAAAATAGTAAAAGACCAACGTTGTGGAAGGGAGAAAGCAAAAGGACAACAACAACAACGAGGACGAAGACGACGAAGACGAGGACGACGTCGACAAACAGGATGGAAAAGGAGGAACGAAGAGCTTTATACGAGCATAACCTTACACACACATAAACACACGACATAAATACACACACACACGTGCACGCACATGACACATACACATAAATATATATGTATAAAAGAAAGAGAGAGGGATCGACGTGTAAGAAAGAAAAAGAGCGGAGGTTGAACGCAAAATGGTTAAAAAGAGACGCTCTCGTGGTGAGTCAGAAGCAGCAACAAAAAGAAAAAGAAAAAGAAATAGAAAAAAGAAAAAAGAAAGAAAGAAAGAGAGAAAGAGAGAAAAAAGAGAAAAGAAAAGAGAACGAAGCAAAGCAGGAATAACGGACGCGAGTGGGATAGAGAGAGGCAGTGCACGACACACGTGGTCGAACACGTGTCCACGAGAGCCACGAACCACTCTGCGAGAGTTCGCTTCGACTTTATTTCTACCTTGCGCGCCGATTCCCGTATTCGATTAAGTACTACGGTGTATCTTCGTTATCGTAAAAGCCTCGAAATACGAGCCCGAGAGTGGGTGTCTTGCTTGAAAAATTGCCACGAACCTTTCGTGATACACCGAAACTCTTCGTTCTTTCGTTTTCCTTCTTTTTTATCGTACATTGAAAAATTTATGAAAGAAACTGAAGGAAATTTTTAAGCGATTGTAAAAAATGTTTAATGTAATATCAACTTTGTTACGTTATTTTTACTACTGTATTTTTATCACTACTGTTACGTTATTTTCAATACTTCGTTCATGATAATCTATCTATAATATATATTAATTATATTAGTAATTTTTTGTTGGATTTTTTTATAAATATTATTAATGAATAAAAATTGCCAAGTAAATAGATCAACAAAAAATACTATAAAATACGATATATATATATATATATATATATAGATAGAGAGAGAGAGAGAGAGAGAGAGAGTTCTTACCGAAAGAACGTGAAAAAAATATATAAAAAACGCAAAGATTTTAATCGCATATAAGATCCAAGAGATAAATCATATAAAATAATTCGAAGGCAAACAAGAAAACAATAGAGAAAGAAATATTAGTATTGTAGAAGAAAATGAATAATTAATTGATATAGATATATTAACATGGGGGAAAGCATTGAAAATAATTCACGCGGTAAAGGGTTAATACCAGTGGCACGTTGAATTAACATTGGCAAACACAGATATCACGATTATATTTCGCGGCCGTGCGACACACGCTGCGCTACGGATCTTACCGTAATATGTTAGCCGCAATGAATGGAGTAATCGTGTCAGCGGAGAAACGAGAGCTCGAACGCGGTACAACCCTCGTTTGAACTTCCAGCCAAGCGGCAAGATCACCACGGTGTTCAACACAGCGTTGGTGGGAGAATACGCTCGAATAAATTTACGAAAATATTCCCTTTTCGCCGTTTCATATTTACAATAAAACGACAACCAACGAAAACTGGTATTCCAAATGAATGTTGTTAAAAATGAAAATTTATCTAGCTAAGTAGATATGTATGTACGTAAGTATATAATTATACACATACGTACATACATACGTGTCTATTATAGGTAGATAAAGTAAAATACTGTTGTACGAACATACACACGATAGATCAGTTAAATTAAATTTCAATTCGATGAGAGATAAATGATCGTTTGTGTGACCGCAGAGACGACGACTAGTAACAAGCCGAAGACAATAAGCTTCGGTAGACGACATCCTCCGATATTCCGATTCTCTCATCGAAAACCGGAATAGAGACGTTAAGGTACGTACACAGGTGTGCCGGAAACAAGATGGGTAAACCGCAGTAGTAGTACGGTAGTAGCAGGGCCGAGGAGGAATAGAAGGAGGAGGATGAGGAGGAGCCACAGGACTCGGTAACGTGTGAGCAAGAAAGAGACACACACACAGAGAGAGAGAGAGAGAGAGAGAGAGAGAGAGAGAGAGAGAGAGAGAGAGAGAGAAACGTTCAGATATATAGAGATAGAAGCTGATAGTAGATACGTAGACGGCAATAGTATCCTGAATCAAGGGACAGAGACCAATCAGTGAATTTCTACCGATCTGTTCCACACAACTGAAAATCCAGCGCGATTATAATGCACGGTGTGTGTGAGAGAGGAGAAATCATCTTTCCCTCTTTCTCTTTCTCACTCTCTCACCCTCTCTCTCTCTCTCTCTCCCTCTCTCTCTTTCTCTGTACGCACGAGCAACATATATTCATGTATGGCTTGCCAGTTGCAAGAACGCGAAGCTGTAGCACGCTTATAGGTAACTCGGTCCGGTAATTGCCGGTACGTCCAGAGATCCAGATGCTCCCCAATCAGTGATTCTCCTCTTCCTCCGGATCCTCCTCTTCGGGTATTCCTCCTCCTCATCCTCCATCTCTTCGTCGAACTTGAGCTCGTGTGAGTGCGGAGATCCGTGACCGTGTTGAGAACGGCCGGTTAGCTCCTGACCATACGCATGGCAGCACCGTTTAATTGGCACTGGACACAATGGATTATGGAATGGTGGTCTACCCTCCTGACACTCCTCCCCCGCGCACACTTCATGTCAAAACCATTGCGCTCTCGTTTTACGTACGAAAGTACCGTCGAATCGAGCGATCTACCCTTCTCCCTTTCACTCCGCTCACTCTTTCTCTCCCTCGCGCTTTGAGTTACGTATCTAATCGTCCCAAAATTTTCTTCCGCTTAATCGAGTATCTGGAACAGATATAAACATTCTCAAATTTACAAAAATAAAATGTTACATATGTATATCCTCCAATAGGTATATCCAAGATATTCTTCTTTCTACAATTTATCGAATATCTGGAATATAGAGGCAATTGTCATCAAATTTTCGAAACATATATTATATATTATAAGATATACCACAATTGTGTTATAATTTTAATAATAATGTTATAACGATAATATTATTAATGTATAATGTGTTCATGTGGATATAATAAAATTACGTTATTATCTTATAAAGATTTTGCAAATCCTTGTATGATTATTGATCATCCTCACTTCCCTTCATATTGGACCAATAAACTATGAAAGAAATTAAAATAGGTATCGTACATAGGGAACTGTAATTATTGAAGGAATATTCCGAACTTTATGATAGCACCTCTCCCTCTCTTTCTCTCTCTCTTTTTCTCTCTTTCTCTCTCGGTAACCACATCGCGCATCGCGATAACGATAGTAATGACAGTAATAAAAGTAGCGACCTCACCTTTTTGCCGACTGCGCCGCACCGTTCCGCATCGTTCCACACCGTTCGACTTCTAACTCGTAATCCTTGCATGTAAGTACTTGCGCAGGACGGACGAATGGAAAAATAAGTAGGAAATACGTATAATGAGAGAAAAAGAGAAATATATTATAACGTGCACCGATCCTAGTATAAAATCTTTACAGTTAGGAATTTAATCCGATAAAAGGATATTCCCTTTTGATAACGATATTATTCATTTCATTTTTCTCTTTCTTTTATATATATATATATATATATATATATATATATATATATTCATGGATTCAACGAGAATTATTAACAAGTAAGAGAAGATATTAACGTCAACAAGATGTCATATCTATTATAATCGAAAAACTCGAAGCGTCTTAAATTTATCGTCTTAGAACTTCTCGATAATAAAGTAGAAAAGAGATAAATAAAAGAAAAAGAGAGAGAGAGAGAGAGAGAAAGACATAGAGAGTAGAAGGAAGAGAAAGAAAGAGGAAAGGAGAAAATAATAAAAATGGACAATTGCAGTTAAGGCACGCTAGACTGACCCTCGACAATCGTCGTTAGCTATATTTTGAGAGTCTCATTACGTTATTCTCGGATCGCGCTTTTCCCTTATTTCCCGCTTTTCCTCCGTTTTCTCTCGGTCGACGCCGTTCGTCGACGTCGACGTCGCCGTTCCCGTTGCCGTTGCCGCCGTCGCTTTCATTGTGGGAGTCCGCCCATAAAACCCGACCCTTTCCTGTCTCCGTGTGCTGCTCCCTCGTTACCGGAATACGAACACGGATTCTCAGCAAAAAAGAAAGGAATAAGACTCATCAGATTTCGGAACTTCGAAAGAGAACTAAATCGAATCGTTCCGAGTGTGTTCAGGATTCTATTGTTCTTATTCTTTTTTCTTTTCTTTCCTTCTTTCTTTTTCCTGAAAAAAAAAAAAAAATAAAAAAGAAAAAAGAAAAAAAATTATCCATCTATGCAAACGTAAGGGAGAATAATTATAAAAATTATATTGATATTGAAAAATCTACAAATGTATAGATATCATATAAAAATGATCTACAGGTTTACGTTGTAACGATTTAAACAAAAAAAAAAAAGAGCAAAATATAAAATATAAATCAAAACCAGAATCAAGATCAAAATGAAATGAAATGAAATGAAATGTCGAGAATATTTATTTAATAATCACTCTCATTTATGTATACGTATGTATACATAATGTACAATAATGGTTATATATATATATACATATAAATATAAAAAAAAAGGAGAGGGATGAGGAAGTCGGAAGATTTCCTCTCAGTGAAACGAGTCGAGCATTGGAGGATCGAGATGCAACGTCCCGGTCGAGACAGGGCATAATTTAACGCGGCCATTGGAGCCAAGGGGGGTGGGTGGTGGAGGGTACATAACTCGAGCCCGTTCATGGAGCTCGTTCTATTCGAGAGACTTGGCGCCCTCTCGCCCTCTCTCGGATATCTCATCCTCCACCCTCTCTCTATCGTTCGAGCCATTCTCGCTTCTATCTTTTTTCCCCTTCTCTTTACCCTTCTCTCTCTCTCTCTCTCTCTCTCTCTCTCTCTCTGTCTCTCTGTCTCTCTTTCTCGTAATATCGTACGGTCAGACTGAGCCGGACAATGCGTCGCATTCAATTCTACACCCAGCCAGTATAGAAGTCCCGACTGACCACAGCAACATCGTGGTGAGAGTAAAACGAAAAGAGAGAGAGAGAGAAAGAAAAAAGAAAGAGAAAAAGTGTATGTGAGAGAGAGAGAGAGAGAAAGAGAGAGAGAGACACCTTCCATGGGATACTCATGTGTCATTTAACTGAAATACCTCCGATGCGTCGAACTGATTTACAGCTGGGGGAACTCCACGTGTGTAAAAAATACGTCCACACTTTCAACATGTTTGCCATGTTTGGAGCATCGTTGTAATAGGCGAAAGGATAAATTTTTTTTCCAAATTTCTTTCTGCGCTCGGAATACGGATTTAATGTCGTCAACCGATTGGATTATTAACTCGTTTGAATATTATTTTAAATTCAATTTACAAATTGATATTTGATCTGATCTAATTAATTCAGATGAATTTTGAAATATCTATATGAAAAAAAAATATATATATATAAATTACTATAAAAAGAAAATATTATTAGTAATATTTTATTGACAAACCATCTAAAAGTCATCATATTAATAGATGTTGCATTCAACGACTGTATATAAAGTGTATCTACAATTATAGTATCTATTTAGGAGATACAGGATTCTCGAAGTGAGAGGATCGCGTATCCTGGTAAGAGAATATCAAGAAAGGAATTCGAAATCTCGAGCGTTTGTATACATCGCATGAGATAGTTAATGGCGATGATCAAACATCGGTAAGCCGTCTGCGTCTAGTCCGCTTGCACTTAGCATTAGAATCGATAACTACATCTTGGTTTGACGTTATAATCAATTACCAGCACCTCGAGCTACTGGCTATTTGCTTTTAGAAGCCAAGCTTCTCCCAGCATATTTGTACGAACGTCGCGTCCTTCCTATATATTATATATATGTATATATATCTTTGAGTAATCTATATACGTATATATATACGAACATTAGGAATCGATTAAATTCGCAATACCAACTAAGAAATACTAACTATAATACCTATATATATGAATCGTTAAGAAACATATTTATTTAATAATTACACTGTTTTAAAAAATTGATTTTTAATGATATAAATAGAAACACAAAAATAAAGAAAAAAAATAAAACAGAAAATTTCATTAATCGTCTCATCACATTGACGATAATCTGTCAATGAGGAAAAAAGAAAGATCATCGAATAATAACATTTCCTTCGAAGAAAATTAATTTGTAACGATTTACAGCAGGTACTTACCCACATATATCGTTAATGGCAGGAATAATGTAACACGATATCGGTACACACATAATCAAGACTTGCTCGCTTGCATTCGATGTACATAGAGAATATCTAAGTAAGAGGATATACATTAGATCGGGGTGGAACGTATCGAGCAACGGTAATTCCATCGACCATGAGCGTGGACTTCTTGTGGACAAATTATTCGAGATATTACTGTTACTTATATATTCGAATATATCTACATACACGAAGTTGTGAAAAAGAAGTAAAAAAAGAAAAAGATCATTAAAAATTTTAGAGAAAAATCCTCTTGAAAAATATATGAAATAAAATAATCAAAAATAGATCGAAAAGAAGAAACGTCACTGGGCACTTACACGTCGACCTTCTTAATTTCTATCTTAAAAAAAAAAAAAAAAAAAAAAAAAAAAAAAAAAAAAAAAAAAAAAAAAAAAAGAAGAAGAAGAAGAAAATTATTAACGTTATTTTATTAACGAACAAATTCGTAGCAACGAAAACGTTCGTTAACCAATAATAATAGTAAAAATGATTAAAACGTAAACGAGAGACGCCAATGGATTCGCGAGTATGGAAGCAATAATCATCTCGACGAGGCACTCTATCGATCTATCCCATCCTGGAAATTACATTCAAAGATGTGCAAAGTCGTTGCACTTTAGCAGAGCTACCGTATATCGCACGAGTTATACTTCCGTCTCCCTTCTCCCTTTTTCTCTACCTTCTCCTCTTTCTCTTTTTAATATCGCTTCACACTGGTCGATCGATCCTCCTCCTCGTTCTCCTCTTCGCCCTCCTCTTCTTTCTTTAACAGTATGACGACTACCACCCAAGAGAAAAGACATCGTCGTTGTTATTGGCGTCCATTAGAGAAACGTGTTTAATCAGAACTCTAAAGTTTCTCGGCTCAACTCGGGAGATAATTGGTCGTTCGACGAGTATTTGCGTGCCGCTTTTGACTAAACCCGTGGAAATAAAAAAGAGGAGGAGGATGAGAAAGTAAGAGGAAAGAAGAAAAGAGTAGAGAAGAGAAGAGAAGAGTAGAGAAAGAAGAAGAAGAAGAAGAAGAAGAAGGAAGGAAACATAAGAGAAACAAGAATTGTATCGCCAACTCTCTCGTATACATATTGTTTCTCTCTAAAAAAGAATAGAAGGAAAGAGAGAGAGAGAGAGAGAGAGAGACTTAAGGGGTTGTGCCCAGAGTAAACATGTCAAGCACAGTGCCGCCCATTAATTAGAACCCTCCGTTACTCTCTCTCTCTCTCTCTCTCTCTCTCTTCCTCTTTCTATTTCTCTCTTTTCGCCCTCTTTACATGTACAAGAAAGAGTGAGTGAGAGAGAGAGAGAAAAAGAGAAAAAAGAAAGAGCACATACGTATGTAGCATGGAACTCTCCCTCAGACCTCCTCTTTGCTCTCCGATGTATCATGCTAAAATCTATCGAGGCAAGGACCGGGTAAAATTGTGAAAGCGGTTGCTTGTTCAATCAACGACGCGACAAAGGGTTTAATTACTCGCACGAAGTGTACCATTTGCTTTTCATAAATCGTAATAGCGTGCAGCTTCCCACGCGTCACCTGTCCGAAGATTCTTATCTCTACGATTGAATAAAATAATAATAATAATAATAATAATAATAATAATAATAATAATAACGATAACAACAACAACAACAATAACAATAAAATAATAATGAATAGGAAATACGTGTAAGTAGGTTGGTAGAGGATGTCTATTGGAGGAGTAATGAACGGAGTGGGCCTAACTACTACGTCGTTTTCACTCTCATTGTACTCGACTTCTCTAGTCCGAAAAAAAAATATATATATATTTTTTCGAGACAATACAAAGTTGAAAGAGGGATGCAACAAAAAAAAAAGAAAAAAATATATATATATACATATAGAAATTATATAGGAACGTAGATGGAAGTACTTGGTCGATCAAAGGACCTCATCGAACTGAACGAGACTGAAAAGGCAACAAAACGAAAGGTCGATAAGTCGTCGAGGGAAGGAGACCGATAAAGGGTGGCGGTGGAGGTGGAAGAGAATGGGGGAGAGGTAGGACGACAATATTAGCCGTTCATTATTCGTCGAGCACCGTAATTACAGAGCCACGAAAGCCCTCTCGTGAAGGCACGCGACCCGTACGCGACATATGGCGAGCGACGTGTATGAACGTCACGTATACGTCGCGTATACGCGTCGCTCACCTATGTACTACTGCTACATGAACGATGAGCACGTTTATTTTTCTTTCTCTCTCTTTCTCTCTGTTTTTCATGAATCTCTTTCTCCTCTCGGTAAAAATAACAAAAAAAAAAAAAGGAAAAAAAGAAAAGAAAAGCAAGAAAAAAAAATATATTCACAAGCTCGGTCCACTCGGCGGCGACCTTTCGACTCGGACGAAAAATGAAATAAAAATTCTGAAAGCCCTCGCGCGCATCGCCGATATAATATAATCGATCCTATTAATTCCCATGCGAGTTAAACGAACGAAGTGTTGGTATGGCCATAAAGCATAGGAAATTCAATTGAACGGAGTACAAAAAAGGTTGGTACGCGTACCTACCGTCCAACTCGTTATTTCATTTATTTCACCGAACACGAGTACCTCTCTACGAGATATAAAGAAAGAAAGAAAGAAAAAGAGAGAAGGAAAAAGAGAAAGAGAGAGAGAGAGAGAGAGAAAATAAAAAATAACGTGGAAATCGATATACCTAAATAATGGTCGACTAACGCAACAACAGATATTACAATACATTTACGCGCGAGAGAGAAAAGAGGGAAAAAAGAAAGAGAGAGAAAGAGAATGAAAATAAACGAATTTCGAGGAATGTCAAATTAGATGGTAATTAAGAAAGAGAGAAAGAGATAGACGAAATGGGGGAAGTAGTAGTAGAGGAGTCGCAGTTTAAGAATAATATCGAGGCGTCATCGCGGGTTAATGGCCGTGGATGCAAAGCAGGCGAAACGATAAAATTCTTCGTACCGTGACGGAGATAGAAACAAGAACGACAACGACGACGAGGAAGACGACATCGTCCAAGTCGATGGTGAACAGACATGGATATATATATATATATATATATATATATATATATATATATAAGGCGAAAGACACGAGTCACGGAAAATGAGAAAGGGAGAGGCTGGGTTTGTTTTGAGTTTAACAGCCACCAACGTGGAATAAATTCCTTGGAAGGAAACCCTTTGGACCCTGAAGCGTTACGCTACCAAGAGAAAGCATTAAACAGAAAGAGAGAGAGAGAAAGAATGAGTATCGTCATCGCCATAGTCTTTCTCGTAGCCGACGGTGTCTTCATTACTTTAATGGAGTGCGAGTGGGATACGCCGGAAGGTGAGAGAGAGTGGGAAAAGGGACGAAGAAAGGGACGGTGAAGAGGCATCGCCTTCGCCTCCAAGGACCTTATGAAATCGGCAGGATAATAATCCCGAAGAGACGAAGTAAGGGAGGTAAGGAAGAAAGGACTCAAGTCGAAAGTGCTAATAGCAGAAAGGAAGAGAGACTTCGAGAGAATCTCTGCTGCTTCGTTGGTTCCACGTTTCTTAGACTCCTTTCTCTCTTTCTCCTTATATTTTCTGTCTCTCTTTCTCTCTGTCTTTCTTTCTCTTCTTAAAGAGATCCATGAGGATTTGATCCTCATCGTTCGTTATTATCTGAACACGTTAAACGAAAAGACGAAGAATAATTTCTATTTTATGTATCTTCTTCTCTCTCTCGTTTTTGAATAAATATTGAAGTTGCTTGTTTGATGTTTAAACTGTTAATGGGAGAAAATGAATTAACTCGTAACTGAAAACTTAACTTCTCGCGATTAAAAAAGAAAAAAAAAAAGGAAGTAAAAAGGAAATCATTTGTGTTAAAGAAATATAAATTATTAAGTGTGAGGATTACGTCAAGATTCCTACAGGATTAAATACCGATCATTTATTTTAAACGATCGACCGAAGATTAAACATTAAAACAATAAAATTAGAATGAATGTTTAATGTTTAAAATTAAACATTGAACCCAATAAATAAGAGAGATAATCTTTCACAAATTGTATCGTTCGCTCAAGTCATCTATCATTTGCATTTTTCCAAACGTATCTTATTTATAAAAAAAAAGAAAAATTCCTTTGAAAAGACAAAGAATATAGAAGAAGAAGAAGAAGAAGAAGAAGAAGAAGAAAAAGAAGTAGAAGTAGAGGAAGAGAAGGAGACGAAAAAATTTCGAGACGAGTTTGATGAGATGTGGAAACGGAAATACATGAGCTTCCGGTCGATCGTTCGCACTCAAGGCAAGAAAAGTACCGATACGACTATCTGTCGGTGACATATTGCTAGCATCGCCCTTCACCGTTAGAAAATCGAAAGATCCCTTGTCTCCCCTCCAAGGGAGATCTCATTCTCTCTTATCCTTGGGCCACGTCTATCTCCTTTCTCTCGCGAACTGCCATTTCTCTGACAGGCTCTCTTCTCTACGAAAATCGTCTCCATTCGGATTCAAATGAGGCCTCGTTCACACCACGCCACGCGTCATATAACTCGTAGGCACTCGTGGAAGTGGTAATGCGAGCTTCAAAATCGTCCACACGATTGAGGGGTTGAAATCGTGCATCACCTATTTCGTACTCGTTTACTCCATCTTCGTCGTCTTCATTCTCGATCCCTTATGTTCGAAAGTTCGTACGAAGAAAAAGAAAAAGAAAAAAGAAGTAATATAGAAAATAGACGATTACAAATATAGAGATATATGAAGATATAAAAATACAGAGAAAAGACGATTTACGAAATGGTTTTTTCTAATTCAAGATGGATCCATTGACAGAAGAAAAGAAAGAAGAAAAAGAAAATGAAGAAAAAAATATAAAGAAGGAAAAATATGAAAGCTCAGGAAGGAATAAGTATACGCTTGAAAAAAGAGGCCACGAAATGGAGTTGATCTTCTCTCGGCTAATTAAGAACACCATAAAATGTTTATAATTCCACTGCGAGCACCGAACAATAATGATGCTCTCTTGTTCTCTCATTCTCCCTTTCTCTTTCTCTCTCTCTCTTTATATTCTCTGTTTTTATTTCTCTACTTTTACCACCGGCTTTCTGGACCCAAGCGTACTGGTCCGTCCTCACGCCGCTAATGAATATCTAACGCGAGCAACGGTCCTTTTCACGAGAGCACATAAAACCTGAACAAGGAAAGAAGATACGGTGGATGGAAAGTCGACCGGAAGAGGACAAAAGCTGGACATACTAGCATTTTTAATCCCCATTCGTGAGAAGGTAAAGGCATCTTTTTTGGGGAATCCGGAAACTGAACATAGCCAGAGAGAAAGAGGAAGAGAGGAAGAGAGAGAGAGAGAGAAAGTCTCGTCTGAATTATTTAGCTAATTTCCGGTAAACTCGAATCGACGGTAAAGCCAAGAGCTCGAAGGAACTTCTCGGTCTTGTCTTCGTAGCAAGAGAGAAATAGAGAGATAGGATAAAGAGAGAAAGAGAGAGAGAGAGAGAGAGAGAGGAATAGGATAAGCAAGGACGTTCTCCAAGATCACAGCATCCCGGTGAAACGGAGAAAGAGTTTTCGTTAGAGAGAACAGGCAGCCGGTTAGTACAGTAACGGATCAGAGCTAAGTACGTACTTAGTAGACCCCAAGCGAAGCCGGAGGCGTCTTAATCACGTAATTGCTCGCGAAATCCCGTAGCGGTGTATCTGCCGCCCCTTTCACAGTCACCTCTCTCTTTCTCTCTCTCTCTCTCTCTCTCTCTCTCTCTCTCTCTCCCTCTATCTATCTATCTATCTCCATCTATCTAGCTATCTATCTATCTAACTATCTCTCTCAGTCTTTCAACGATCCGTTACGCCGCAGCCACATCGAGAGGGCCTGAAACTACAAAGTGGGCGCAAACGGCTCGAGGCTCGATATCTTCTTACTTATTCATTCGTCGCTTCGCCTTGGCAATCGAAAATTACTCGGTCGAGGGAACTGTGGATGGAGAGGAAGATCCACACAGAGAAACGTACTGAAAGAGAGAGAGAGAGAGAGAGAGAGAGAGAGAGAGAGAGAGAGAGAGAGAGAGAGAGAGAAAGAGAGGCTTGACTTTGAAGAAAAGGGAGAAAACGAGGAGAGAGGCTTTTCGACGTACGAATTTAATTCCGATCTTTAGATGTAGTAATACGATCTGCGAGACGTGCTTTTATGTATTCTGACTGTGCAAAGAAAGGATAAAAGTCGTGTAAATAGTCGTTGTAGATCGAGCCAACTCGAGCCATCGGATCGAATCGGATCGAATAGAACCGAGGTGGTTGTTTTAAACGGATACGCTTATTAATTACTTTCGAACAGCTGTTTAAGACGTATTTTGAGGAATCCTTTTTCGAGAATATCTCTTGTGAATTTATGTTATTACCGTTAACACGCGATTATTAACGTTAATTTAATTTAACAAGATAATATTCTTTATAAACGTAAAAGGGGATTATCCGTCGATAGTCGATAATTCGATGAACGGGAATAGTGGACACTGTTCAACCCCAGATAGGACTCGTCCGAGGAAACTCACCCTATGTACGATAGAATCCTATGAAATATCACCGAATCAAATCGGAAGTCACTACGGGAGGCATTACGTTCCGAAATCCAGTGGAACCAACGGAACGGAGGTTAACTTCTTCCGGCTTTTCGAAGATGCCCGTCTATATCTCATGTTAATGACCTCCCATAAACGCTAATGCCTGTCAACGAGCTTGTTCTTAAGATGACTATAGAACAAAAGCGAAGCTGGTAAGCGATAGAACGATTTAACGAGCGGATCGTAAGAGAAGAGAAAAGAGAAAAAGAAGAGGAAAGAAAAGAGAAGAGAGAGAGAGAGAGAAAAAGAAAGACAGAGTTCTGTCTCTAACTCGTTTAACGAGAAAGCCTCGAGAAGACTTTAATTATCGTTTCGATAAAATTCTCTCTCTCTCTCTCTCTCTCTCTCTCTCTCTTTCTTTCTTGCTTTCTTTCTTTCACATAGGGAGAATTAATTCTTACGTAATTAGCAAAAAAATTCGTTTGAAAATGCATCTGCCTTAAGGTATTACGACGACCAGATTCATCGAGAATACTTCCTGGAAGCTTGTTAAGCTCGTTCGATCTTTCTCTCTTTCTCTTTTTCTCTTTCTATGTGTATCTATCTATCTTTCTATCTATCTCTTTCTCTTCCTCTCGTTATCTCGGTTATTGGAATTCAAAAGAACGGCCAATAATCATTAGTTCGTAATTAGTCGATAATTGCCTTCGAGGAAGCGAATTCGCGTAAACGCGCGAGACCGTCTTAATGGATAGGAAAATAATATGCAGGAGCATATAAATTATCGACAGAAATAATAAACGATCTTGTGGATCGTACTTAATATCTTCTTTTTCTTTTCTTATTCATCGGACCTTCACGCAAACGTTTTCGTGCAAACGTTGTGCCATAGCAAACGCGGCCATTAGTTTTAACGGCGAACGCCAGTCGGCGACACCGGTTGGATATCTAATTTTATTATACTTGTTAATTCTAACATATTATTACTTATCACGTTAATTATTATTTATTATATTTTTAATTAATATTCTTTCTAATGTTTTTAGAAAAATAAATAGTTGCACAGATACACACACACACACACACACACGTGTGTGTATAGAAAATAAGAAAAGAAATTATTTTTCTCATATGAACTTTCACGAACGTCGTCTCAACGAGATTTTCTTCGCCGAAAGGACTAGAAAATCTAATGAGAAAAAATTGAATAATACGCAAAAAGAAAAGAAGAAAGAGAAAGAAAGAAGAAAAGAAAGAAAGAAAGAAAGAGAAAATGAAAAAAACAAATATGAAAGAGGAAGAGAAAATAAGAGACGCTCGTGTGGTTGGAAAAATAATGTAGCTGAGGAAATCGACGATATTCCTTGCCTTCAAAAATGCCGAGGAGACCTTATGTACCAATGGCTTTAACGTTATTTCCGACCGAGATTTGGTCGAAATTTGCTTCCGTGCCGGGACCAGAAGCCCATAAATATGTAATACCTCCCACATTGCGAACGTTTCTCTCTCTCTCTCTCTCTCTACAAACCCTCCCTCTCCCTCTCCCTCTCTCTCTCTCTCTCTCTCTGTCTCTCTCTTTTCTATCGTTTCTTTCCATCTTCTTTTTTCGTACCCTAACACGGTGACTCTTGCAACCCCTTACGTGTTTTTGCAGGACCGTAGTAGCTCGCGGCAATACAAGGGGAAACGCGGTAAATCATTTGTCCCGAAAGAAAACACAATGCAATATCCCGCTCGAGACGCCACCGTGTATATGTGTATGTATCTTTCTCTCTTTCTCTCTCTTTCTTCTCTCTCCTTTCGGGTGGAATCGCGCGAGTCATAAGTCAACCCCTTATATTGCCAAAAATACTTTAAAGTGCCACTCGGCTCCTCGTGCTTTCTCTCTCTCTCTCTCTCTCTCTCTCTCTCTCTCTCTCTCTCTCTCTCTCTCTCTCTTTTTCTTTCCTTCTCTCTTTCTCTCTCTCTGTTTCGTACGTTCTTTTTCTTTTAAAAGAAAGAGAGAGAGAGAGAGAGAGAGAGAGAAAGGGAGAGAGAACGATATTTGTGCCTCTTAGAAGCTAAGACATGTTTTATCGCAGCTGTTAAATGCTTAGAAAGGAATGACGTTTTTTGGTACACACTGTGAGAAGGAGAAGGGAAAAAAAGTAGTCAAGATGAGTATTCCTCGAAGCTTCGAAAAGAAAATTTCTTTTTATTTGTCTACTTTCGAGTATTATATAAAATATAGATATCTATATCTTATGGATAGAATGGGTGTTAAAGAAGACGTCGATATCGAAAGAAAATCGTAAAGAGATTACAAAAGGGTGCATTAGTAAAAGCTTTCTTCATTCTCTATCCCTCTCTCTCTCTCTCTCTCTCTCTCTCTCTCTCTCTCTCTCTCTCTCTCTCTCTCTTTCTCTGTCACTACTCCCTCCCTTCTTTCCCTTTTGTAAGCTCGAGCAAGCAGCAGGAAACTCGACATATTTCTCTTCGGTGGTTATCGAAAAAGAGATGAAAAGAAAAAAAGAAAAACATAGAGAGAGAAAGAGAGATAGGAAGAAAAAAAAGAACAAGTGGAGGAAGGAGTGAGGAAGAAAAAAGAGAAAAGAGAAAAAAAAGAAAATAAAAAGAAAGAAATAGGAAAAGGACGGTAAACCGCGATCCCAAAAGCATTTCTCGACGTAACCTAAAATAATGCCCGACAGAATCGAACAAAAGCATGAAATATGGACCGTACCGAAGCCATAAGTCTCTCTCGCTCTTGTAACTTATGATACACTTCCTTTTTTCCACATATGTGGAAGAAAGCATTGGAAGGAGAAGGGTGAAAGGGAGAAGGATAGGGTGGTGACAGGGGAGGTGGAAGAGGAGGAGGGAGAAGCAAAGAAGAAAGAGAAGGAATAAAAGGAACGAGACATGGTAACATGCGTGAGACTACCATTGTAATTTAGTAATTCGTTCCTTCTCTCTCTTTCTTTTTTTTTTGGACAGGCTTTCTGCTTTTTGTCAGAAAACTAAATAAGTATTGTCGTCCGAAATCGATCAAAGAAACTTTATAATATATATATTACGTAAATACTCACGTAAGGAGAAAAAAATAATCGTCTCTTCCTCGTCTCAAAGATATTATTCCATATCATAATTTTGTCTCGGTCCGAAACAGATAATTACGGTTGGCCAACTTCGTAGACTGCAATGGCTACTTCATTTCGATAGTAATTCTCGATTGATACGTCATCAAATTCGTCAATCCTCGTGAAAAATTCATCTTACAATAGATATATTATACAAGACGGAAAGAAGAGGATATATATATATATATATATATATATATATATATATATATTCTTCGCAAATTGTTAGACAGAACGAAATTGGTCTTGTTACGTGCTCAGACCGAATCGATTTCTACCCTGCGATGGTCGTACAAGTCTCTCTCTCTCTCTCTCTAATTTTCCATCCATGGATTTCTCTCTCTCTTTCTCTCTCTCTCTCTCTCTCTCTCTATCTCTGTCTGTCTTGATCTCCACATAGGCGTAAATGATAATGCCCGGGCTTAGGGACCTACCACTCTCTGACAAATTACGGGTTTGTTCTCAGAGTGCTTGTATACGTGTCGGAGATAGATTTCCTCGCTCCATCATCGTCGGAGATAACCGAACTCCGTTCTCGTGAGCCTAGCCAGCGCGTATTAATTAAATTTTAATGTAAATCACCACACTCCGTTGTGCTTCTCGTGCCCAACGTGCTCCGACATTTTTGTAACGTCCGAAAGGAGAAAGCCCCAAGCTGAATACATTAATAGTCCGAGTGTTAAGTTATGTGAAAAACGTAGTCTCGAAAGACTTACAACAAGACAAAAAATTCCTGCGAAGTTCTTTACTAAACGAGAAAGAGAGAGAAAGAGAGAGAGAGAGAGAGAGAGAGAGAGAGAGAGAGAGAGAGAGAGTAAAAAGAAAAAAGAAATAAAAAGACAGCAAATAAAATATAAATTAACGAAGAGAGGAGTTAACTTACACGAAACGGTTCTTACGAAATCGGCAAACTTCGACGAACATCGTCGTCTTATTCGGTAATATTACGAACGACGTGCAAGTTTCCACCCTCAAAGCCAAGATTCAAAATGGCTCTCGCAAACTCGGAATACTCGGTTAGGTGTCGGCACTCGGGACAAGTTTATTCGTGAAACATACCGCGTCGATGTTCTTCCACGATCACTAAGATCTCATCCCCTATTTTATCTCCCTCTCTCTCTTCTCTTCTCTCTCACACTCACACGCACAAACACACACACGTATATAACCAAAGACAGTGCCGTTTCCGTTTCTCGTTCGGCTAGCAGTCCACGGAATTAATTGCAACGACCGTGTCTTAATTGATAACGAACGGGCATTAAGATTTCGCGTAATGTCTCTTCGAAAGACGAAGGTAGTCGAGGAGACGAAGTTATACGAATAGAAGAAGAAGAACAAGAAGAAGGGAGAGAAAGATAGAGATAGAAGATGGCCGTCGCCAAACATCCCAGACGCAACCCAAACTAGAAGGAGAATTCTAAGGAGAGAGGTGAAATAATGTCGAGCACAAGGAGGCTCGTATTTGCATTAGCTATTCGTTTGACCCTAAAAACTGTCTGAATTGCACCAATGGTTGCTCGTAAAGCCTGAGCAATATCGCAACGAGGATCACACTGGAAATACGAAACTCTCGAAAGCCGAGAGGAGAAATGGTCTGAGAGACCGAGGCGTGACCGTATACGAAATTAATGTTTCGTTGAGTTTTTCTCTTTTCTCTCTCTCTCTCTCTCTCTCTCTCTCTCTCTTTCTATTTCTCTTTTTCTTTCGCGTCCTTGCGTGACTCAACTCGAGACGACAACGACAACAACACGACGACAACGATCGTGTTGCGAGCAAATTTTCGGGAGACTTTTCTAGCCCTAAGATTGATCGTCTGATATACCTGACGTCTTTTTGTACGCGATAAAAAGTTATAAGTCTTTTTTAGTCTAGTCGGTCAATACCCTGACTCCTAATTCGAGAAATTTTCCATTGTAATGTTCAGACTATTTTTGTATAGCTCGTTAAATACATACGTTCGTGATATATGAATGCATACATAAAATACCTTTAATATCTAATCTTTGTCAACAAAAGCATAAGGTTTATCTAATTTAATCGATCAATATTCTGACTTATTTGGAAAGTTTTTTATAATTATTAAATTTTTTATATGTAAATTATTAAATCATATATGTATGTTTATAAATGTATGAAGATCAACATGTATAGAATATATTTCTTATGCGTTTACTATGTTACTATATTACTTATATATTGTACTAATAAAATTTATGTAACAAATTTGTATTTTACATATTATTAAAAATATATATGAGTATGCATATATGTATGTATGTATGTATGTATGTATGTATGTATGTATGTATGTATCCACAAATATTATATCCACAAATATCCATTGAAACATAGCTAGTAAAAAATATAATACAATATACGAAAGAATTTCTTTATCCACTCGCATTGGTTTGACCGACGGAATCGATAAGTAGATTACTCTGTTCGTGGTCGGACCACGATCCGTTTTATACGGTTGCTCCGAAGTTAATAAGATTGTAAAAAAATATTGTTAGAGTTGTAAAAAAGGAAAATAAAAAGTACTTGCGTCATATTGATCGCAGTTCTCGTATATGATACAGTAGACTTTGATACTGTAAAAGTAAAATCGTAAAAAGGTTTCATGCTGGTTTAGAATCCGATGAACGTCCAGCGAAAAAGAAAGTATAAAGAGAGAAAGAGAAAAAGATAGAAAAATAGAAAGAGAGAATACATAGATCGAAAGAGGATCGATTTCTTTTCGCTCGTCGCGTGTCCAACGATGGTCGACGGCATTTACAGACATGACGAATACACCGCACAATGTATCGGATTTTACGAGTAACTTCGGCTAAGGGAAAAAAACGAAAAGGAAAAGAAAGAAGGAAGGAAGGAAGGAAGGAAGGAAGGAAGGAAGGAAAGGTGACGGGGCGTAGTACGCGAGTAACTCTCCTTGGTCGAAAATAAAAGAATAAAAAGAATAGAAAAAAAAAAGAAAGAGAGAAAGAGAGAGAGAAAGAAAGAAGGAAATAAGCGGTGGAAGGCACTCAGATTTTATTACGTTATTTTGTTAATGCACTCGGTGGTCCACGCGCCTTGCGACCAGAGACTTTCTGCCCAACGAAAAATATTATGTCCCTCGGTCAGAAAACGGGCCATGAAACCTCTTTATGCCTTCCTCTTCCATCGACTCCTACGCTTCTACGTCCATGGAATTTCACCTATACCCTAGTTACGTTAGTACAGGAAGAGTAAGTATTATTCGTTTCTACCCTTACGAGAAGTTGAGAAGAGGTAGAAAGGGTGAAAGAGGAGGGGTCAAAAAGGGAAGAGGAAAGCGCCAAAGGGAAACTTAATAATGAAGAAACCACATCGCGAGTAGACGACGGAAGTTGGAAGGTACCGACGACAATAAGACACTGATAAGGGAAAATCGTGTTTCCTATGGGAAGTCCGAGCTTATAAACGGTTTAAGCCGATGGAAAGTGATATCAACGAAGCGAGTCGTAAGCATTTGACTCACGTACGCGTTTGTTTGTTTCTTTCTTTCTTTCTTTCTTTCTTTTTTCTTTCGTTTTTTTCCAAGACTTTTTTTTTTAATTCTTTTTCTTTTTTTTTTTTTAACCATTCCCTCTTACCTTTTCGTTCTACGTGCACGCGATTTTCCTAAAAACACAGATTGACGATTATTTTAAAGAGTTAATAGCGTACGTGTGTACGTATCATAATGTATATATCGTATGTAACTCGTCGATTTAACAAATTTCACGCTTATGATAAAGCATAATTATTTTACTTTTTCGCAAATACACGTTGATTTCGATTGACACGAATGTAATGATACGAATTGATGGTATAACAAAAAAAAAAAAAAAAGAAAAAAAAGAGAAGAAATCTATGGGTAAATCTATCATGAAATTATATCTAACAAGCGCGTAACTCACTCGAATAAACAAGTTTTATACTAAAGTAAAAAATAAAAGAACGTAAGGTAAGTTCCACGAAAGCGATTATGTACGTTCTTACCAGACCGTTATTCCAAGATTTATTATTTACTCGTGGTAATCGTAACTATACAGGCTCGCGTGCAATTCAACGCCGGGTGCAGTAGACGGTCAAAATGTTAAAAGTGCATTAGCCAAAGAATGTGCTCTCCTTATATACCGAAAAACTGCATTGACGATACGTTTATGCGAATGGCCCGACCTTTTACAACAGCCGTTTAAGATCAGCTTAACTACAGTCTTGTCGTTTTAAGGTCAGCCCTTCTCACGTATTGTCAGGGGCAATACTTCGCTTGCTCTCTGTCAATAAATACGCTCGAAGATATTTTTACGGTGGTAATAATTTCCGTCGCACACCGTAAATCAAGGAACGGACGGGATGTGTGAAGGGCACACCCTTCTTTTCTTTTTCTTTTTTTCCTTCTCTTTCTTTCTTTCTTTCTTTCTTTCTTTCTTTCTTTCTCACTTGGAAACCGCGAAAAAGGGCCGCAAGGTCGAAGAAGTTAAGGACCTTAACGTCGTGTCTTGAGTACGTTTATACAACCATAAAAATATAAACTCTTAGCAAAATTCCTTTCGTGGAATGGACCAATAAAATTGTTAGTGTTAAAAAGAGCATAGTGTACTTTCAATTGTACGAGCTTAATGCGATTTGTATTGATTATATTCTACGGTGGATGACGAGTCTGACATTCCTAAAGAAATACACGTTGTATCGATCTACTTGTAAAAGTAGAATACATATGTACCTAGAGTACTTGTAGTTGTGGTACCTACGAGCGTGTGATTATGTAGATTAGTAATGGAAGTAGTCTTGGTAAATTCCTTACCTGAGTCACGGGAAGTACCAACGAGTCTCTTACGTTATTTAACGTGCTTCTCGAGTCGTCACGCGATCGTGTAAAACTCTGTGAGAAATGCCGCATCACCCTTTCTAATGTTTTCAACGATTGTCCGACACATAGTATCAAATGGTGTGCCAGCTGAAACGAGAAAGAAAATGAGAAAGTTAATAGAAATATTTTCAATTTTATTATGTCATACGGAATTACATATATACGCTGTTAACGTGTATACCATACAAATGTAACATTGAGCGTCTATGAAAAAAAAAAGAGAGAAAGAGAGGAAGACAAAATTTGCTAAATCGAATCACCGAGTCGACGTTAAAGTTATAAATCGTCAAGCCTAACAATTCGATATGCTTTTCGAGTCGCGAGAAAATGCATCAGTCACGTAATATCCACGTTATACCACACTCAAATACGATGCAACGGTGTAACAGCAGAACGGGTAGACTTTAACATGCTTTAGGTGAAGCTCGACTAATGGTTTTTCGACGAGCACCAAATAAACTATCATGAAAGATAATTCGACAGCCGTGAAGAGAGAGCACGTGCCTGTATCGTTAAGGGAAATGTCATTTATACCTGTATAAAGGCAACTACGTATACATCTAAGGCATGACATCTACGAGGATCATTAGATTTACATACACCCTCTACTACTACTATACCACGTAATCGTTGCAACGTCCAACGACATCGTGTCTATGGGGAAAGACGATACATCATAATTCCGAGCTACTACTACCCTGGAATCAACCTTCGATACACCCCTTACTCCTACACCCTTCTCTTTCTCTCTCTCTCTCTCTCTCTCTTCGCTAAATATCGATACGAAGTCTCTTGGAAAACACGCAATTCAACGAACCTTTGATCTAACGGAATACAAAAAACAGAAATGCGTAATATTTTTCGAAGAATATAAAGTAAACGCATGTTTTAAAGGAATAATAAAATACTTATGAAAAACTATTTTCAACATCGACGTAAAAATATTACCTTCTTTCGTCGTAGAAAGTAATATCGGTTGGTTGATAATAAAACGTAACGAGTCATATCCTAAACCCGCAAAATCCTGGGCTCTCTTCCGTTCTCATTTTACGTATTACGACGTATTTTCCGTGCAATCGGCCACGAAAAAATACGGGCTGCTTTATGAAATGTACAATGTGAATCGCGCGTATGAGTACGTGGAAAGTTTCTATGAAAAGTGAAATCATGTTTCAAATTGAATGTTAGTATACGACTGAAACGTGGGTTGCCTTTGCTAAACATTCGTAATGTTTTCTTTTTTTTTTTTTGTCTTCTACGTTCTAATATCACAGTGCGTGTACGTCTGTGTATGTATGATTACAATAAAGTATTTACTACAATATCATGTTACGAAAGTAAAAGAAAAATGTTTTCGGGTATACGTAGATACAACTTTATTTATGATACATAAACTTGTTATCAAACTACTCAATATTTGTATTAATTTATTAATAAAATACAAAAAATTTATTATGAAAACCTGAAAAGAATAATTTCAAGAAATTACAATGATGATAATACCTTATGATTATTACGCCAATTTTAAGATCTTGCCGCACAACGTCTGTGGATTGAAAAGAAATACATTGTTATGGGGAGCTTCCTTTTGCGAAACAGCCTTTATAATCTCTTGAGACATAACTCCACCTACTATGGCACAAATTGGACTAATTTGACCATACAAATCTCCTCTGAATTAAATAAAATATATAATGAGAAATGTTTTAAGTATATTCTTAAATCAATAAATCAAAGATACATACTCTATCAAGGAATTTATTTTATCTCCTAATTCATATTTTTCTATAATGGCTGTTGACTCTGCTTTCAATTTTTCTGAGCCTCTTTCGCTAGGTAAAGGGTCACTCTTATACTTTTCACGATAATGCAACATTACTGCAAAATTTAACAAGACTATAACATTTATTTAATATCACAATTATCATTAGGAAAGAAAACACTTACTCATCATCATATAATACATTTCTGATTCCCTTGTAGGAAGACGACTTTTATCTATATCTATGATAGACTCAAAAGGAACGAAATTATCTTTACGTTTTTCAGTAATAACAATCTTTTCAAATTTTTCTTTCCCTTTTGGTTCACCTCCTGCTGCATTTACTGGCTTAGTTTGCACGATATCCCTAAAAGTATAGCTTTTTGTTTATGTCGAATACAAATAATTTTCTACAAAAAGTATTTGTAATTAAAAAAATAATAAAAAAGTACCTATAATTACTTTCTAACCAAAAGATTACTTACTCAGCATATTCGTGTTCGCCCAAATCTGCAAAAGTATATCCAAAAGTACCCCAAACATCTCCCGCAAAGAATTTTATCTTATACTGTCTACATATCTTATTAAGTTTTTTTAATTGAGTCATAGTACACTGAGTAGCACAGATAACATTGAAATTATTAAAATATTCATCTGGCTTATCGTCTATATTTGCAGAATCTGCTTCTACATTGACCATAGGATTCAAATTCTTAGTTCTTTGTAAAGATGCTTCTGCTTTCTATGAATACATAATGGCATATAAAAGACCGGTATAATTATATTAAATGGATCAATAAATAACTTACATACATTTTTACCGATTTGATCATTAGGTATAAAAAACTGGGAACAAGTATCTTCTATTGTCACATTTCTGTGATCTAAAAGCGTAATTGTTTTAACACCTGCTAATATAACATTTTTTGCTATCTCAGCACCAAACCCGCCAAGTCCAATCAATAATACTTTTGCTGATCTTAATCTAGAAAAAGATAAGTACACTTACGATTAATTTATTTAATATTATTTCTAATATAATGATAAGATTTCTAATATAATCACAAGATATTTTAATAATTATAAGATATTTATTACTATTATTACTATTAACGCCGATCGTCTTTTGTAGGTTAGAATAATCAAACTCACCGCTTTTGCGATTCCAAACCCCATAAACGAATTTGCCGATCGTATAATTCAGCCTCAGCATCCGTTAACTCTGCATGATTTTTATCATCGAACATGATAGAACTCGTTATTTAATATACAAGGGAAAATATAAAACCTTATTAAAAAGAAACGGCAGTGTGCAAAAATCTGATAATGCCGCCAAGCACAATACAGTGTTGCCAACGCAATACAGTATTGCCACGAATAATTTCCCGCTTCAAATCTCAAATATATCAATAATTCGATCTTATTCGTTAATTTAACTTTATAAAGTATACGAACAAACGATTTTACTTTATTCAAAGATATAAATGCGTAATGAAAATATATTCTCAAGCAAATTCAAATATTAGGTTGGAAACACTGAATTAAGTCATCGCAGAGGCGTTACAGTTCGGTCAGTGATTGTTGCTTTTACGAGCAACATATTATTTTGAAACGATTATTTAACAATGTGCGATAAATTAAACGGAGCACGCGTTAATCGTTCAAGGAGATTAAATCATTGTTAACGATAATATGGATAGATTAAAAATTTAATTAACGAGTTTTAGGTTAACTATTAAAAATCATAATATGACGTTTAACAACGATTTTTCATCTAAGTCTTTTTTATATTACTAAAAATATTGAAATCATTTCTATTTTCTATAAGTAATAAGCGTAAGTATTATAATTTCTTTCTTATTCATATACCTTTACTTAGATCTTTCTTACATGATTAATATTATATCAATTTACAAGCGATTCACTTAGTTCACACTAATGCCCTCTTCCGTCGATAACAAATTTCCGACGAATCTAAAGTTTCTAAACTTTTTTATAATAAAATATTATATGAAGATAAATTTGATGTTTTATATTATTTGACGTAATTGATTTTGAAAAACATTACAATTTTCAATAATTTATTTTCACTGAAAGAATAAAAATTTTAAGATATAGCATTTGTTGATAAAAATTTGTTGATAAAATAAATTGTAAATATAAAATACAAAATTATAAAAATTACATCGATAATAAAAATTCCTGTTTTAAGAAAATATTAAATTTATTTTAAAAATAGACTTGATCTAATAGATAATTAAATTAGGTGTAAAAATGTTTATCGTGAAAAGATACACAATAAACATACTCGCATATACTTCTATGGATTATCTTTAACCTCTTGACCCGAATGTTGCGAAAGTTCACCTTAAAGCAATAATACTCGCTTTACAACCAAAGTATTGACCTTTTATACTTTTGTAATAACCATATATTCTTTTATAATAATATAATTTAATTTCTTGATATATTTAACAAATGTGTATAATCTTTTAATTGTTGCATTTAATAAAATCAATAGTTTCAAAGAATTCATATCAATTTCATATAATATAAAACTTTTCATTTTTAGTATGAAAAATGAGTCTACTTGAAGAAGAATGTGTTGAAAGGGTTTTTATATACAAATTCCCAACATGTACAACAAACGAGGAATATGTATTAGAAATACCTTTAAAAATTCCATATCAAGGTTCTATAAAAGAATTGACATATAGGATTATGTCATCATTTAAATTACCATACTATGTGGAGTCTGATTTAATGGAGACTATACAACGTACTATTAAAGAGTTAACTCTGCAATTTTATGATGAGAAGTCAGAGAAAGTTATAGATGCTACGAAGAAAGGTGATCTGAATATAGAGGATATAATTAAAAACTGGGAAAAGACGTATAAACAAAAAACAGTAGAGTATGCAGATCCAATAGGAACAACGGATGAAGAATTATTTGCAGCGGCATACCATAGATTAGTACACTCACCGTCTTTAGAACCAATTCTACAAGCAGAACATAAATATGGTAGAGATGTCACAGAAGTCATTCAAATGAGGAACACTGATTATGAACAGCTTACTCAAAAGTTAGTACTTATATACCTAGTCTATGATTTACTTGAAAAAACAAAAGAAAAAAAAGAAAGAAAGAAAGAAAGAAAAAAAATTATTCCCATATGAACATCCTTACTAGACAGTTAGCTTAATCAGTAAAGCAAAGAAATAATGTATAATATTTTCTTTATCTATCATATTTCATTCTAAAATCTACTAGCAGAGAAAGGTCAAGATTCCAATACATCGTCAATAGGCAAATATATGGAACATGAATTATGATTTACATTGACCTTTCCGTATAGATTATCAGTAACTTTAGTACTATTGAGATTATACGGAAAGCAAACGATCGCTTTCACGATTTATTCTTGCAACATACTAATTATCTTAAATTAATTGATGGATTTATTAGGTTTGAATTGAGAAACCTATTTCTTTTCCTTCTTTTCTTTTTCTTAACTAATAAATTATATAGACATACGATCGTTTTAATTATAACGAATAATCCACCCCTTTTTTCTTATACGTCTGAAATCCTATAGAGACAAATCCTATAGAGACAATTAAATTCGATAACGAGTACGTTCCTTATAAGTTATAAATTCTTTATAAATCAGGTATGATTGCGTTAACAATAGAAAATCACAAGGCATATTCCACACTTGACCTAAGCAGTTAATATATTTTCACTTGAATGCAATTGCCCTACTATCATCATAGAGGCTTGGTTAGTTGACCCTCCGCTATTTAAAGAATATACAAACAGAATATTCCGATCGAGAATGAATAGAAATATATCTTCCAGGCAAACAGAAGAAATGCGTGTTGCCGTTGAAGCTTTAGAAGCTGGATCAACTGAAAAATCTATAAACGATATGGCAGGTCGTCATTTTGAAGAGCAAAGCTTATTACAGGGCCATTGGGGTTCGAGAGTCGATGCTTTAAAATTAGAACAAAGACGACAATATCGTAATTGGATTATGAGATTATTGGAAGAACAGCAAACGAATATGTTACCGACTCCTGTGTAAGTTTCTATGTTCTTTTTTCTTCGTTTCTCTTTTTCTATTTTTTTTTTTTTTTTTTTTTTTTTATACGTATAAAGAAACAATATAAAAAATTCTCAGATTATATTTCAAAGAAATTAATGATAAAATATTAGGGGCTCTCCGATGGTACCAATGCCACCGATAAGACCAGCATTAAGTAGCTTTGTTCTAAACGAAGAAAAACAAACGTCGGATTGTCCTATTCTCGAAGAAAGTTTTACTATACATTTAGGCTCGCAAATGAAACAAATGCATAATATCCGAATACTCACAGGCGATGTTCTCGATTTTTGTCGAACAAAAAAGAGCGATACTGGGTAAAACATATGAGATTATTTATTTTAATTGACATAAAATTTGTACAATTTTCTATATCTCTAATAATAGGGATCCAACGCCACAGAGATTGCAAACGGCTTTAGGATTATATTCGAACGATTTATGTGGATTGGTTTTGCTAAGCGACAATCATCTAGGAAGTTATTCCGGAATAACGAAAGGTGTTTGATCAGTATAATCGTTAATAAATTACAATTATATTTCTTATATTTCTAATCCACGATACATTGTAGAATTGTGTTCGATATGTCAGTTGACAACAGAATTTCATTTTCCACCGATCGACGAACAGTTGGAAAAAATTCGTGAGGACGTAAAAGAAGCTGTCGCTTGGCGACAAGCTCATCATCGTGAAGGAAGCGATCCTCAGGTAAAATAATATCCTTCTGATTCTATAAATATCAATAACGATGATCGATGTTTCATGATTTTTAGACAAAAAAGCCAACGAGTAAGACGTTACAAACTGGTGACGTCTTCATCACGAGACATTCCAATTTAGCACAGGTCCATGTAGTATTTCACATGGTGGTAAATGATTCTCTAAGATCTGGTAGGTGTGATCATTATCTATGAACAAAGATAGAAAGAGAAAAAGAGAGAGAGAGAGGAGAAAAGACAAAAAAAAAAAAAAAGAGAGAAAAAGAAACATATTTTCTAATTAAAAAATCGTAGGTGATATTAATTCAAGGCATCCGGCCATTTTGGGATTGAGGAATATTTTAAAAACAGCTTGTTGCAACGACGTTACGACCTTGACTATTCCAGTCCTTCTAGTTCATGAAATGACAGAGGTCAGTTTTCAAGATTCTACTCGATATTCGACAAGAGCAAGGTTGTCACATAACTCGACCGATTAAATCGATTGATTCTTTTAACTATCAGGAAATGACAGTGGCATGGTGTACCAAAAGGGCTGAACTAGTCTTCAAATGCGTCAAAGGTTTTATGATAGAAATGGCATCATGGGGTGGAGCAGAATTGAAAAATTTACAATTTCTCGTACCAAAAGTATATCAGATATGTCTTTCGTATTGTCAGATTTTTAATCACTATTAATATACGTATTTTTTTCGTAGGGAATGTCGGAAGAAGTTTTTGGAACATTAGCGACGATGTTACCTAGCATATTTCGCGTATCGAATCCATTGGTATTCAAAGCTACGAGTACACCGCAAACTCCAAAAAAATGATTGCCTATCTTGCCTTTGTTATTGAACACAAAACCAAAATACTACGATATTTGTTACTATGTGTTGCATATATCTAAAGCGTAATAATTCATTTCGAATGGTTAATGATGATACAAACACTGTGAATAAACGTCTGACTCTTAATGAGCTTTTTGTTTACATTTATTTCGCACCGTAACATTGATTTCTCAGAAAATCATTCGCCTTGTTTTTTCTTTCTTTTTTTTTCCCTTCCTTTCTCTCCTTTCCTCCCTCCACTCCATTTTCTTTCTTCCTTCGCCAAGCGGAGAAAGTTATTCTTTAAAAAAAACGGCCGGAATAAATTTATATTGCAAAATAAAATATGTTGATATAATATAGGCTGACAGGGGTTAGTAAAAAGTTTATAATATTGATAAAGAAATGGTCTTTAATTTTACGAGCTTTCGAGCAATAACAATTTGTATCGAAGGTCAAAGAGCAAAAAGAAAGAAAGAAAAAAAAAGAGAGAAGGAAG
Source organism: Vespula pensylvanica (assembly GCF_014466175.1). NCBI lineage: Eukaryota > Metazoa > Arthropoda > Insecta > Hymenoptera > Vespidae > Vespula > Vespula pensylvanica. The sequence continues at coordinate 2,162,975 of NC_057694.1, forward strand.
AAGAAGAAGAAGAAGAAGAAAAAGATTATACCTGGGTATAATATAAATTTTAAAAAAAATCCTCGGATCTCTCTGTATCGTAAAAATGATAATTCTTTTTGTGTATGTGTATATGTATATATATATATATATATATATATATATATATATATATATATGTCCGATATCATTATTTTTAAATGTAAATTAATTTAAACGATGATGCAGAACTCAATGATGACAATGTTATCGTGGTTAGACTTTCAGTTCATCTACACGAAGTCATCTTTATCGCGTTCTCCCTTTATTTTTATTCCCAGTGAACATGGTAGAAAATAGATTACGTTTATAACATTTCGTTGCACCGAAAATTTTCAAACGATACTTTCTCTCTCTCCCTCTCTTTCTTTCTTTCTTTCTTTCTTTCTTTCTTTCTTTCTTTTAAGATCAATACACCGACGAAGTTTTGCAATCAACGTCAGTTTCAAATCGAACTCTCCGATATCGGTAGTCTATACGAACTGGTGTGTAAATTATATTAAAAAAATACGAGAGCGATTAAGCTCGACGGTAAAAACAATTATACGTCCGGTAGCTCATGATTGTACTGGTAATAATAATAGTATTAGTAGCGGGGAACAAGTGCGAATGGCTAAACGCGAGTAATAATCGCGGTTTATCTTAAAAGTGGTACGTTCGCCTCTCGACGGTTCTGAACTTTTGATCGGAAACGTATCCTTTCTTTGCAAGTGCCCCGCGATACGAATGTTCATCTTTGAAGAAAAATTATTTACGCTTCGCTCGGCGTGGGGAGTAATATAAAAGAAAAGAAAAAAACGAAACGTTAAAAAATATCAAGAGAAAGTATTGAAATAGAAAACGATCCTTTCGTCGCGTCCGAAATTTCGACATAAAATTTTCTTCGATATATATATATATATATATACATATGTATATAATTGTTTCCTCGGTATCAGTGACTTTTTCATTTTCACGAATTTCAAAGACTGCTCGAGTTAAGGTTGAAGTTAAAATTGCAATTATAGTTACCCCATCCGAGCCCCTCGTAGTTCGGCACTGGACGAGCGAGCAGGGATCGTCGCTGATGAATTCGTTGTCATTCCGCTGGACCGTTCTGTGAGAGACATTCTGCGAAGTTAACAGTCTCGGTTATAAGAAAGTATCGAAACGATCGATCGATCGATCTATTTTTCTCTAAATCGGATTTAAATAATTTAGACAAAGCAGTACTGGACGATATGTCGCTCGGAATATTCGTAGTTTTTGCTTCGATCCTGTCCTTCGTTTTGGGAATCATGGTGGGTGGTGTTTCGCGTATTGCTTTCATTATCGTCATCATCATCATTATCATTATCATATTATCATCGTCGTTGTCGTCGTCATCGTCATCATCCTTGTGAATATTTTCTTTGGTGATTCTTTATTTCAAATTTCGCTTATCACAAACAATTCGTAATCGTTTCGGATATATGCGACATTCTTTGAAATATCTTCTTCCGGTTTTATTATCATTTCCTTTCTGCTTAACATTTCCTATTTCTCTCTCTCTCTCTCTCTCTCTCTCTCTCTCTCTCTCTCTCTCTCTCTCTCTCTCTCTCTCTCTTTCTTTTTTCTTCTTAATTTTCTTCTATTATTTTTTCCAACTTAATCTTACGGTCATAATAGTTTATAATAGAAATGAAGAGAGAGAGAGAGAAAGATAGATAGCAAATACGAATATTTAATTTTTAGGTAAATCTTACCAATAACGGTTTAAAGAAAGAAGATTTCTTCTTGAAGATTCAATCGACTATCATTCTAAGCGAAGTGACGGATTTGATATTACGTCAAAATCAATTTGACAGTTTCCTCGATTGCTCGACGAATTTAGCTTCGTTGACAACATTGGATCTATCGCAGAATCATCTGCAACGTTTCTTTTTCCTTTGCAAAGACGAATACAATCTGCAAGTATTAAATGTCAGCCATAACAAGTTGGAATATATTGACGACAATGCACTCAACGACAGAATACCGAAACTTAAAATATTGGATTTATCATCAAACAAACTTTCTATCGTCAATGAGACTATGCTGGAACATTTAAAGGTAAGTTTTATTTTTAGATCATCATAGATATTTAAATTTAAAAAGCTAAAGAAAAAAAAATGGAGGACCAAGTGGAATTTAATAGTGGCTCTCTCTGTCTTCAGATTTTAGAATTTCTTTCGCTGGCGGACAACCCGATCGGTGATGGAATTCACGAAAATGCATTTTGGATGTTGAGTGCGTTGAAACATCTCGATTTGAGAAACGTCTCGAGTACTTTCTTCTCCGGAGAACTATTTAAAAAATTAATTAACCTTTCGATTTTGGATTTATCATGGAACCCGATAAGCATGATTCCTCTTTTACCGACGAATCTAGAAGAACTCGATATATCGGGAACGCAGATCTTTCAACTGAATGGTTTTTATCTACCACGATTAAGAGAACTTAGAATGAATAATATGCCGAATTTGACGAAACTTGCATTGAACGATTTAGAAAATTTAACAAGTTTGGAGATATTATCGTTAGTAGGTTGTAGAAATTTGGTGCAGCTTACAGTTTGGCCGCATCATGGCCTCTTATTGCCACGACTTCAACGTTTATCGATCGAGAATTGTGCTTTGGAAACTTTGGAGTCTGATCTTCGATTGATTTTACAGAGAACAGCTGTTGTAAATCTTCGGAATAATCCATGGAAATGTGATTGTAGAATGCAATGGCTTAACACAAATAATTCTTTGAAAGAATTGAACACGGAGATCAAGTAAGACAAATTCATATGATAAATGTCTATCGCGTTTTCTCAATAGTTTCACGTGTTATCTCATAGATGGCTCTAACAATACCTCTTCTAATTGAAATTCTTTAAAAAAACAAAAGAAAATAGTATCTCCATTCATATTTAAATGTCCTTTAATTGTATTACGCACGATTCATGAATGAATGTGTTATCTTCAGATGTTCCATGCCGGATCGACATCGTAACAAACTTCTCAAGGAAATTCCAATCTACGAATTGGAATGCGAATCGGTTTCATCGATTTTTTATCCGATTTTATGGTCCGGCATAACGTTACTGATCGTTTTTGTGATCCTTCTAAGTGTTTTCTTCGCCGTTAAGAGACAAGGTGGAAAATGGTCCGTTAGAAGACGAAATCGGGATACTGTTACATACACAAACGTTGTAGAGTCATCGAATGATTTGGTAAGAATATTAACTGTCAACGATAATCACGAACGTAATGACGAATGAAGAAAAAGAAGAGAAGAAACGAAATCGTGGTAATCTAAGTATAGAAATAAAATAATAAAGATATAAATAATAAATAAAAAAAAAAACGGATCGTTTTCAACAATTACAATGTATTCTAATTTTAGCAATTTAATATTATTGTCAAAAAAAAAAAAAAAAAAAAAAGAAAAAGAAAATCTTTATGTTACAGACACGTGTATAGTAATTTCTTTCATACTTTTGCCGCATTATATTAAAGATCGAATCAATAATTATAATCAATTGCGATATGAAATACAATTCAATAACAAATTATATAAATATGTTATTCGATTATTTTCAAACTTCGAGTTGTACATTAAAGCGTAATAAAATCCGACATTTCGTTGTATCATGCAAATCATTGATTTCTTATTAAAGTTATTATCAAACGAATACATAAAACGAATTCTAAAGAGAATTATACGAATTAATCGGAATAAAGAATGTTGGTTGCATATAAAGATATCAAAATAAACTCATTCAGAGTTCTCAATTCATATAGAACTTTGTCTATATGATTACAGTCGCCATTAATAATGAAAAGGTTAAATCAATGAATAACAAATTACTGCAAATGATTAATTATTGATTCATAATATATTTTCGTCCAATACAGAATCCCTTTATGTATATAATCAAATAACGCGTAAGAAATAAAATATGATATGTTAGATGATAAACGATCTATAGATCCATAGATCCATAGATCCATAGGATGGATCAAGGCTCGTTCCGTGCCATTACCATGCACTCTCTCTCTCTCTCTCTCTCTCTCTCTCTCTTCTCTCCTATCTCTATCTAGCTATCTCTCTCTCTCTTTCTCTCTCTCGAAACTCGATTCACCGGTTAGCAATTACAACAAGTTCGAGTGTTAACGTATTCGATAATAGTGTAAGTTCTTTGTAAACGAATAAAACACTTTTGTCGGTAGGCATCCAACTGTTTTTCAAAACCCTTTACCTTTCCAAACCTTGTACGTAAACTGTTGCAATACCACAATGGAAAGAATACAAAGAGGAAAATGGTTGATTGCGTTCGAATGAAACTGAAGAGGAATATTTTTCTTGTACGTTCTTTTCTCTCTCTCTCTCTCTCTCTCTCTCTCTCTCTCCTTTTTTTTATTCTTTCTTCCTTTCTTTCATCAAAGGCAACACAAAATCGTACGATATTATCGTAGAAAAATCTTTGAGATATAACACATGTGATAGAAAATAAATGTAGATTTCATAGGAGAATAAGAAATCAATTTGCCATAGATCGAAGATTTCTCACAAATAAACGTCGTTATTAAATCTAATATCGATCATATTGATTCTCACACTGTAACGTAACTTTTTACTCTACGCGACGATTGTACAAAGTGAGGAAATGAAATTTTGCGTGTCAGATAAAACGAGATCAAACTTAAAGAGATATATAAATATAAGAACGTGTATGATTTTAAAACTGAAAAAAAAAAAAAATTTTTAATTGAGTGACGTCCTACAGATGGTTAAATAAAAAGAAAAAAAAAAAAACATATATACCATACCGTATCTTATGAATTAAATTCAATTAATTAACGACAAATAAAATTATTTAAGTATTATTCAAGAGAAAAAGAAAGAAAAAAAAAGAAAGAAAGAAAGAAAGATAGAGAGAGAAAAAATTATCGTGCGTACGCACACGTACATACAGCGATAGTTTCCATAGATAAAAAGAAAAAGTCAGATGATATTGATGGTTCGTTGTACGTACGTACGTATGTATATATGTAAGTATAATACTTACATATTAAAGAAAGAATCGTGCAAATGGTGCTATGAAGATCATCAGTTTCTGTGACGTGCATCGTGATCGCGTGCGATGTAGCGATCAGCCTTTGTACCGAAGCATGATCTTCCTACGGGAAGCCTATTGGGTTACGGGTCGTGCATGGAGAGCCCCCATATGCAAGACCGACGTATTACGGTAAGGGAGAAGATCATGGAGGCAGGCCACGACGATGGAGAGAGAGAAGAGAAAGACAGACATAAAGAGAGAATAAGAAAGAAAGAGAAGGACGAACATAAAGAGAGAATAAGAGAGAAGAAGAACGACAGGTATAAAGAGAGAATAAGAGAGAAAGAGAAAGACAGGTATAAAGAGAATATAAGATAGAAAAAGAAAGAGAGAGAGAGAGAGAGTAACGTTCTCAATGGGAAATGTATCGTCGACTTCTTTTTAAACGTCCTTCGTTCGTGTGAGAAAGATAGAGATACGGTGTAAGTGAAAGAAAGAGAGAGTGTTTGTGTGGGATAGAGAAAGAGGAAGACAGTGAAAGAGAAAGAGAGAAAGAGATAGAGAGCTGCACAAGCTAGGTGGAAGTTTTATCCTCCTGGTGATATCGAGTGTCGAGTAATTCGAGATTCCGTGCGAGCCAATTTGGCGAACCGGTGGAAAAATAATACACCGCCTACCATCGCGTCGGGCACGAGATGATGTCGCGAGCGCGCAGAGGCAAATTTTAACGGTCAACGTAGAACACGTGGGCGGACCAAGACGAGGGATATCGTGTTTCCTTTTGCGAAGAAGACGAGATCTCTTCTAAACCTTAGGGGCACGACGTGTTCTTTCCTCGTTCTTTTTTTTTCTCCCCCCCTCCCCCACTTTTTTCCCCTATTTTCGTTGTTTTTTTCTCGTTCCTTTTTTTTTTTCTTTCATCTTCTTTTTTTACTATTTTTTACTTTATTTCCCGACTTTTTCTTTTCATTTTTTTCCTTTATTAATCAACATACTCTTTCGATTTCCCTCTTTTGTTTTTTTTTTTTTTTTTGTTTTCATTCGGATCGACTGAGAACGATCTATGATTAGGACGATTGAGTCATTAGAGTCATAATTTTGCTAAATATGGAAGTGGAATTTTTAATAATGGTTATAAATATAGATTGTAAGATCGAGACAATGGAAGTTGATTAACTGTTTACGGTTTGTTATGTTGAATTTAATTTTATAGTTTCCCTTTTTTCTTTCTTTCTCTTTTTTTTTTTTCTTTGGCTCGTATTTCCTTCCTTCGTTCCTTTATCGTAGAGAATTAACACGTTAAGTGGGTGTCATATAATTTTGCAGGATTCATTTAAGATTCTTTTTTCGTGATATTCCAAATATAAAAAAGTATACTTTTCTAACAAGAGTAAAGTAATGGATGTAAAAAGTTTTTACTATTTTGTATCTATAAAAAATTATGAATACATCGATGTATGAAAAATGAATTAGACAGTCAACGCGTTAATGATTAATAATCATTAAAGGTTTACTTAAGAAAAAGAAAAAGGAAATGTTTAAAATTATTTTACGTTATAAGGACCTCATATTATAGATCCTTTTAAAAGATTTGGATTTGTTTAAATCTCATTAATCGATGACACAGTTCTTCTTTTTCTTTTTGTAACGTAACGAGAACGTTAGAAATAGCACACTTCGAGTTTACGATTCGTTAAATCGACTCTCGCGTTAATTAATCCGATCGTTTAATTATCGTAGTCACTCGTTTCCTTACAAAGTATTTTACATTTAAAAAATTAACGAAGAGACTATTTGAAAAATGCACTTTATAATAGCGATTAATACGATTAGATATTATTTGAATTTTGAGATTGATTACTCGAAATCGGACGATTTATTTCTGTCGAATCTGAAATAAATAAAAACATTATACAATCGACTCTAGTAATAAAACAAAGGGTCGAGACGCTTATGCCTATAGCTACATAATTTACACGAATAAGAAATAAATAAATAAATGTATAAAATATTATCAATTCTACAATTCTTGTCTGTAATCCTTATATCTAGAAGAAATTATATATAATACAAGATTTACAATAAAATTTATACTTGAACGATTAATTTGATGACTAAAAAAAGAAAATTGAAACACATGATTTAAAAATTACACGTCGCTATAGAAAATTATAAGATTAAATTAATCAATGAATTAAAATCGATTGGAAAATTAAAACGAGTATTAATACAAAGCAAAAAATTTCGAATACCTTTTTACGTGACCTATTTATTCATTCCTTCTTGATTAAAAATTCTGTAAAAAAAAAAAAAAAAAGAAAAAAATAAAGCTTTCATAATATCTAATACATACACGAGTCAAGGGCTTAAATAATTCGAATGTTTTAGAAAGATCGTGCAATGATGAATCGTAGAACGATTTTCGGCGATGTACGCCGCGGTTTTATCTGATTAAAGCGGCATAGAAACATGGGGTTATACGTGTAAGCTTTCCAACCATCCATGGGGAACGGCCGAACAAATGAATAATGAAAATAAAACCCATGATGCTATCGGTAAGCACCATGGGATTACGCACGCATCAGCGCGCCAGCGATGAACTTACATATTATGAAACCCCCTTGTATTCGGCAATCGTTGGACGTACATAGACGTACATATGTACAAGCGCATACATATAAATACACATACATAAACACATACATACATATATATATATCTACACGAAAAATAAAACAGAGCTTTTTTCAGTCCTAACATTTTGCAAAGCTAGTCGCCTCAAAGCGGATTTAAACGGCAAATCTTGTTCCCTTGCTCGTTGACACATCGACGAAGGTTTGATTGGTAAGAATTGATTTAATATAACGTGGTCTCTTAACGCGCGGATGTTATTAATAAAAAAGAAAAAAAGAAAAGTAAAATAAATTGATCTCCAATGAATAGACAAAGAAACGATTATGATACAACTTTTATGATACATGAAAGAAATTAAATCGAACACGAGAAAATATTTATTATTAAGAATAGTTAGGAAACGTAATTGTGTTTATAAGAAATAGAGAAATTTTCGGGATCTGATTAAAAAAATATTAGAACCGTCCGTGGTTCGGATGCTTATCGAAATGATTCGACCATCACAATCGGATAATCTCTTCCGATTCGTCGCTCGAATCACCCTCCTTAGATACGTCTCTCCATCTGCACGAACGAGAGATTCACGTGGGTGCAGATTTTTCTACACGTATCTCGATGCATACAGAGAAAGAGACAAAGAAAGAGAAAGAGAAAGCGACAGAAAGAGAGCAAGATAAATAGATAGTGGTCGCTTTTCAAGGTATACGCGTATAATAGCTCACCAAACGTATCTAACTTCACGTCTAGTCTAGTCTAGATGGTATTTCCGATTATATCAAGGTGTGAAACTCACGAGAACGAGCCAAATAGTTCTGTTCCTGAGCACAAAGCTAAAATCTCCCCATGGACCAAGCCGCTTACGATCAATACCTTGATCCTTCGATCTCCCTTCCTATCTCTGTCTCTCTCTCTCTCTCTCTCTCTCCCTCTCTATCTCTGTGTGTGTGTGTGTGTATCTCTCTCTCTCTCTCTCTCTCTCTATCTCTATTTCTCTCTACTTCTGACAGTATATCTTATGCACCATTTTAAAAGTATCCTAACAATACCCAACTGAAGAAAATAAATACCCAACGAGTGCTTCTAACTCCAGCGACGGGAGTCCTTTTCTAAATTTTCAAATAGGCACGTACTTCTTATGAAAAGCCTAAAAACTTTATGACCACGTTCGTCGTTATCGCACGAAAAGAATATCCGATAATTTCACTTAATTCGTTTTTGCAATGAAAAAGGATTTACAAATTTCTCTTTTCCTTTATAATGCCCTTACTTAAACATATATCTTTCTTAGTAATGAAATATTTATTCGGTCGTTTTGTTCTAAAAGTTCTAACCATATTGTCTATTGTCTGTAAATCTTCAAATTATATTCTCTCAAAATTATGTCTAAATTTTTAGTAAAAAGGAAAGAAAAAAGGAAATTCCAAAATGTAGATATTAAATATTGGAAATTATCGAATGATACGAACGTACGTACTTACATCTAAACGAATTACGCATCTTAATAAAATCCGTTCGAATTTTGTTAATATATAAACAAAGAAAAAAAAAAGAAAACATCGCGAAAAGAATCCAGCACAGAACAAAGTTATTGAAGAGATAGAAGGACAGAGAGAAAAAGAGAGAGAGAGAGAGAGAGAGAAAGAGAGAAAGAAAAGAGAAAGAGAGAGAATGAAATAAAAGGACAAAGAGAAAGAAAGAGAGAGAGAGAGAAAGAGGAAGAGAAAGAGAAAGAGAGAGAGAGAGAGAGAGAAAGAGAGAGAGAAGAAAAGGCACAATAATTATTGCAACGTCTTAAAAGTATAAAAGTCGTCACGAAAAATGTAGAATATGAAAAGTTAAGTTGTCCTCGTCGTTGCAGGTTGCACCGCTCGAGGCGAAAGAAAAATGGAAGAAGAAGATAATATCGCGACTTCTATCTTTATCTCTATCCCTACCTCTCTCTTTCTCTCTCTCTCTCTCATTCTCTTTCTTACCTCTTACCTTGCTCCCTCCCCCTTTCCTCGATCTTTCTCTTCTTTTCTCTTCTCTAGAAAAGCAAGAGAAAAAGCGAAAAACTAATCCCGGTACTCACCGAATCGTCACGTTTGCTTCGCGTTAAGGTTTTTCTCAACTCCGCTCATCCTCGTTTTCGGCACCTCTATTTCTTTCCAAGTGGCATTGCTTTAAAGTACCTGCACCTGAGTTTTCGACCATTTTCCTTCGCAATTACTTCCAGATGTGGCTTCCACTAACCGTTTTCACTGACTAAGATACCTTCGTTCGGCATTGTATTATATATTTATAATGTACCCTAACGTTCGTACTCGCAACGTTGCCGGTGATATACTACGAGTAAATTTTAAAAGGAAAATGTTATATAAACGTAGCTTCGAGAATGTTCGTTAAAAGAAAAGTTTATAAACAAATATACGAAATAAGAACTGATATGTTTTTGTTCAATGTAATAGTATATGTTACGAATGAGAGATTGACGGTATTTATATAATCAATTCATATACAAAGCTGTGTTTATTATATAGATTGTAATAGTAGTTTATATTGGCATCATTCGTCATTAGT
>NC_057694.1:2178232-2198680 GCF_014466175.1 Vespula pensylvanica
AACAAGAGAACTAATCATCAAAAAATGTAGACGACAGAATATAGATTTCCTTTTTTTTTTATCTCTATTCCCGTTCAAATCATTTGATTCGGTTCAATTATATCTCCCATCGAAGTTGAAAGACAATGAAGTACGTTTGACGCATTTTTATTATAGAAAAAACGAAAAATTCAACACGCTTTTTACGGGAATAGAATTTTAAAGTGGAAGATTTAAAATCTTCGAGATCTCTCGACGCTAATAATGATCAAATGCTTGACAAACAACGAATGATAATCAAGTCAGTGATCGATAATAAACGAACGCGATACAGTTAAAATATCAGATATATTACATTTATCCAAATTTATCATTGACGAGTATTCAGTAAATTTGGATTATTAAATCAATAGAAACTTTTTGAATAATCACAATAGATATATTCTTAGATAAATGATCTTCGCCTTTATCGTGAAATAATTGAAACGTTATTGAAATCCGTGAATTTATTCTAACACGATTGCAAATATAATATATCGAATGTAAACAAAAATCTTTCGTAGGTTGAAATGTTTCTGTCCTTCTTTCTCTCTCTCTCTCTCTCTCTCTATCTATCTATCTATCTATCTATCTATCTATCTATCTATCTTCTTTTCGAAACTTTATTTACGTCCTGTAACAACTTTAGCCCGACGAGGTACTCCCAGCGAAGTAATGCCGTTGCCAGATGAAATTCGATAAGAGAGCTTCGCGTCGCGCATCCACTCGACGTTCGCGTAGATTGTTACACTCGTCTTTGGATAAATGAAGACAAGCATGGCGTGTTCCAAAATGGATGAAGAATTTCTTTTTCTTTAGTTTCCTTGGAAAGAAGTAAAAAAAAAAAAAAGAAGAATAAAGAAAGAAAGAATCTCGTTTCTTATTTGCCAGAAAGATAGAGAAAGAGAGAGAGAGAGAGAGAGAGAGAGAGAGAGAGAGAGATCAAACCGAGATGGATAAACTTGAGAGAGAACAAGAGAGATAAAGATAGAGATAGAAATAGAGATAGAGAGAAAGAGAAAGAGAGAGAGAGAGAGAGAGAGAGAGAGAGAGAGAGAGAGAGATGAGAAAAGAAGAAACGAAAAAGTAAAATGGCTACCCAGACACGATGGAATCATTTGTCTAGGAAGCGGCCGTTCTCGACAAACATAGGACGAGGCAACACGCAATGGATCGATTCGCGTAATCGAGGGTGAGATGATGGAACGGTGTAATACTCATGGAGCTACCCGTCGCGTTATCGCGACATTTATCTGCGAGACGTTCCATGCCCGATATTCTATTATATCCTACGCCATTGTAATCCATTACTCGTCAGTCCATTCGGCGAACTCGTCTACTCGCGTATTCTCATGCCCCTCAGTCCTCCGATGTGTCTGTCCGTTACACGAGTTTATTAATCACGCAATATTCCTAAATATCGATGCTGCTCGTTAGAAGGTCGTTAAGTTTTCTCTCTATATCTATCTCTATATCTATATCTAGATATCTTACTCCACTAACTATATCGCGATATGGTAGATACGAGCGAATGAAAAAATTTATCTCCTTCGGAATTATTGGAAAAAAGAAAAGAGAAGTTGAGAGAAGAAAATAGAAAAAAAAAAAGAGAGAGAAAGAAGGAAGAAGAAATTCTGAACTCTATTTAAATTCCTATATCTCTAATAATTATTATTATGATAATAAAGTAAAAAAAAAAAAAAAAAAAAAAAGAGAGAGAGAGAGAAAAAAAAAGGAAAAAAAAGAAGAAAAAATAGTTCGAGTTGAGACACCACTCCGCAACACCGGATTGCGTTAATTTGGGGATATGACGAGAATCGTGCATATATGTAGTTACTTGCGTTTTACCATAATTAGGGTCGATGTAACGTAGCTGTCACTATAATGTGCCGTATAATTTATCTACGAGACATCCGGCGTGTCGATATTCCATTACATCCTACGCCACTGTAATCCATTATTGGTACGTCCACTACTACACGAATGCGAACGCGAGCGTTGCTATTTATTCACCGCGTCGCTATTATTAATCCCATAATTATTCGCGTAATATAGACAAATATACAGAAGGACGAAGGTCATTAATAGCTTACGATAATGCGAGATCAACGTTATTTATGCATCGGCGCGTCTCTGCCAATGTAATTGCGTTTTATATAATTTAATGACAAACGTTAATGAAATTATTACTCGATTTTCGGACGCGTATCGATGAGATTACCGTTGTTAAAATTAGACTACCTAAACGTTTCTCTCTCTCTCTATCTATCAATCTCTATCTCCCTATTTCTCTCTCTCTCTCTCTCTCTCTCTCTCTCTCTCTCTCTCTCTCTCTTTATCATTCACTTTTCATACGATAACGTTAAAACAACAAGATGATTACTATCCAAAGAAAAGAACTATACGAGATTTTGTAAAAGCCGATATCGTTATTCTCTTTCCTTTTCTTTTTTTTCTTTTTAATAGAAACAAAATCAAAAAGAATAAATTTATGATCCCTTCATTTGGTTTAATTGCCATTTTTATTGTCGTCGCTGGGATAACATAGTCAACGAAATCCTTTTGTCTACATCCTACCTCAATACCTACATTCTGTAATCTTCTAAAATATCATTGGGAAATACCCTAGGTTTTGTACTTTTCTGCCTTTTAAAGTACATCCACAAAGCTTACAAATGCTAAGAAACATATGTTTTGGATTACCTCTTCTTATCCCTTTTTGCTGAACGGATGCTTAATTCTTTTCTTATAAATCATTTTGAAAGAATTCCAAAGGATTATGATAAAATGAAGATAAATGAATTTAAAAAAATACAATTGATCTATTATAAATGGCGTATAAAAATATAGAAAGATAAAATTGTTAAAATGATGATTTATTGCACGAAAATACATAGTATGTATCTAATTACAATAAACAATAGTAAGAATACTCACGTTACAAGTTACAAACTTTACTACAACATTTTCACATAAAGAATAATCTCAAAGATTATCATCATCGTTGAACGAAATGATTGATTTACGTATTTAATGTCCGAAAATTTTAAAGTTCGATGAATTACACTGGACACGAATTTATTACGAGTATGTCTTTCTATAAAACTCATAATCCTTTCGTGATAATCCGATTTGACCGGGGCCAGTCTAACCGAAAGATCGATGAATGAAACGCAATGGAGACAGATCGATGAAAATATACGGAAGAAGAATTTTTTTCCATTGGATTTTTCTCTTTTCTTCTTCCTTTTTATTTTTTGGATTTTTCTCTTTTTTCTTTTTGCTATTATATATATATTTTTTTTTATTATTTCTCTACTTTCTCTCTCTCTCTCTCTCTCTCTCTCTCTCTCTCTGTCTGTCTGTTCTTCTCCAAATCACAGGTAACACACTGTAATTCCACAGTAATTCCAAACAAAATCTCTGCCGTTGATCGATCGGCACAGAGTTCTGAATTTTTCTTTTCAAATCCACAAGCCAGTCCGTCGTTCCTTTTATCGGATCAGTCGTAGCTTTGATATAAAATGTCAGAGGCATCGAGTATGCCGTGTTACTCTCTTTCTCTTTTCTCTCTCTCTCTCTCTCTATTCTCCTCTGCTCACTATTTCTACGTAGAACCGAAAGTAGATACGAGAAGTGGCGAAGTGCGAAGTTATAATGGCCGTACGAAAAAGTTAAGAGCATTACGTCGCATAAGTCTAGTTCTCCCTCCTCTCGTTCCCCAACCACGAGTGATTTGCATTTTTTACCTGAAGAAGAGAGAATTTTCATATTCCTTTCCTCTTCCTTCCCTTCTCTTCCTCTCTCTCTCTCTCTCTCTCTCTCTCTCTCTCTCTCTCTCTCTCTCTCTATCTATCTATCTATCTATCTATCTATCTATCTATCTATCTATCTATCTATCAATATTTCTCTCTCTCTTTCTTCCTTTATACTTTAGTTCGTGAGCCATACAACCTATCGTATAATGCTTGTTATACAGGAAAGAGTTAGTTTTGAAATGGGAATATTTATCGTGAGACCCGTAGAGCCACTAGCACCATAGAGAGCGGTGGCTGTGCGTCGTTCGATAAAACGGAGACGCCTTCGGCGCCGTCGCGCGTCCTCTTCGCGTTCTCGCTCGAGCACGTACAACATATGTACTTACTTATGTACATATATATATATACATATATATACATATATATATATATATATCTACATATGCATGTATCCATGTAGGTGGAATCCTGTCCTTCTTTTCCAAATGGAAATACGAGTCGTGAATAAGCGTCAAAGCCTTAATATTCCCGGTGAGCGGTTGTTCCAAAGATAAAAAGAACGAACGGGTAAGAGAAAGGGGAGAGAAACAGAGAGAGAAAGAAAAAAAAGGGGTGGGGGTGGAAGGAGGAAGAGAAAGAGAAAGAGAGAGAGAGAGAGAGCCAATCGCATGCACCTACATCCGAGCTGTCATCATCGTTCGCGATAAGAGCAAAGAGCAAAGTGGCTGTCAACGAGACAAACGAGCCCACATCGATAGGACTCTTGGTAGTGATCGATACATGAACAAAAAGAGCGAGTAAAGTAATCATTGTAGAGAGAAATAGAGAGAGAGAGAGAGAGAGAGAGAGAGAGAGAGAGAGAGAAAGTAAAAAAGAGATAGATGAATAAAAAGAAAGAAAGAGAAAGAGAGATAGAAGACTCCAGGAGCCAAAGCCACCAAAAATCCTGTCAACTTTATCCCGCTATCGAAGATCCTGAGCTCTCGGTCCCTCTCTTTCTCTCCGGCAAAGTTGGCTCGGCGAAAGATCACACTAACAGAAGCGACGCAGTGGTAACGGGAGCGGGAAGAGCTCGAGGGATCATGCTGGTCTCTCTGCCCCTCCACGTTTCGCTTCCACGATCTCCGTCCTACTTTCCGCACCGAGCATCGATCCTACTCTTCTCCTCTCTCTCTCTCTCCCTCTTTCCCCCACACACTCTTGCTCTTTCTTTCTTTCTCTGCCCCTCTCTCGCTCTTTCTCTCTCTCTCTCTCTCTCTCTCTCTCTCTCTCTCTCTCTATCGTACTCGCTGGTAGATATATGCGGTTGCAAAAGAGAGGGGGCGTGAGTACAACACCACGAATAGTATAGGTGGGATAAAGGGGATGGCTTGGTGGGGAGGTACAGGAAAGTCACGTGGAAGGGATAATTAAACTGACACAAGCGTACCGTTCTGACACGACGTTACGGAAGGACGAAGAAAGGTTACCATGGCTACGTGGATGGGATCCGGCCAATCCTGATCTTCCTCGTAGGCGTGGTCTCTACATTGGCCACCGAAAGCCCTCTCTCTTTCTCGCTCCCTCTCTAAACCAGTCGCTCGAATCCTACCCCTCTCTTCTGGTTCTATACCGACGGTAGGGAGTAGGAAGGAGAGAGAGAAATAAAGGAGGGGAGAACCCTTGGTTAGAGGGAGAAAAGCAGAGAGAAGAAAGGTAGAGGTAGGTCGCTACGAACTGCCGGTACTACCCGATTCCAACGGGCGCGTACAAACGTATCATGCTGGGTAGGGCCGGTGCCGAGATGCCGGCTTGTAAACGAAACCAGTTTGCTATCCGATACGATCCAGGCAAGAGCGGCCTCGCGCGATATATCCACGAGCGAAGATCGCTGGTACCAACGAGGATCCGCACTCTCGGTGAGAGAGGCACCAGGATGTGGGGATAGAAAATCACCTGACATCGAGGACAGAAGAGAACGCAAGTCCTCGAGAAGATCCCAGCTAGAAGTAGGCATTCCTTCGTAAATCAAAAAGCATCTGAGAACAGGAACGACACATCATTGCTCCTCTATCGGCTGAGACTTCTCGTTTAGTTATCGTATCTCGTAAGATCGTTGAAGAATATCTGAATTCTTTACAAGGGTGTCTTCGAAATTATTGCCTGGATCGTGCTCGCGTTTCGATGAGGGAAGAAAAAAGAGGAAGAAGAAGAGAAAGAAGTCGATAGGAGACATTGCGTATATGTACGTTGGTTTTTCTTCATTGTGTAAGATAAGTGTAATTTAGTGGACTGTCCAGTGACTAACGAAATCGGTAGAATTTAATGAACGATATTAATGAACGAGAGAAATGATCTTCGTGATCGAGCCTTAGTGAAATTTTGTTTTCCATCTTGTTCGAGAAAGGAAGGAAAGATATGAGTCATCTGACATGAGAGGCACGAGAAGAAAGTACAAATCGGAACGGCGGGAATCCTGAGACAATGACGAAGGCGGTAACAACATCGATGCTCTGAAAAGCAACAAGAAAAATCAAAAGAACAAAAGTTAGCAAGAAGAAACGAACAAATTAAAAGGCACATTCTCAGACAATCTTTCGTTGATATAATCGGTTCGTGAAACTTTCGGGCTCGAGATGTCGGCAGTAGCACCAGCTGGAACCGGTGCTACGGCGCCAACAACAAACGGCCCGATTGTTCCCGCTCCGGTTTTTGCCTTACCGACGTTGTCCTTCACCGTCGGCCAGGTTGCAACGGTTTGCGAAACATTGGAAGAGAGTGGGGACATCGAAAGATTGGCTAGGTTCCTTTGGAGTCTTCCCGTTGCACATCCTAACATCCAAGAATTGAATCAGAGCGAGGCAGTGCTCAGAGCTCGTGCGATAGTTGCCTTTCATTCGGGACATTACAGAGAACTCTATAATATCTTAGAGAGACATAAATTCACCAAGGATTCTCACGGCAAATTGCAAGCTATGTGGCTCGAGGCACATTATCAGGAAGCTGAAAAACTTCGTGGTAGACCTCTCGGCCCTGTCGATAAATACAGAGTACGAAAGAAATTTCCATTGCCAAGAACGATTTGGGACGGCGAACAAAAAACTCATTGCTTCAAAGAAAGAACTAGATCATTGTTAAGAGAATGGTACCTTCAGGATCCTTATCCCAATCCTGGAAAGAAGAGAGAACTTGCTGCTGCCACTGGTCTAACACCGACGCAGGTTGGTAATTGGTTCAAAAACCGAAGGCAGAGGGATCGTGCTGCTGCAGCAAAGAACAGGTATATGTAAATCAATTTTCTTTCTTTTCTCTCTTTCTTCTTCTTTTTTTTTTTTTATTTTTTCCATTATTTTCTTTTTTCTTTTTCTATTCTTTTTCTTCCTTTTTATCTGCTCGATCATCCATGCCAACTTGCTTCTAGATTTAAATTAGAGAGATATTAGCCTTTAAAAAGGGACTGATGTCTCTTTTTAAAATAAAATATATACATGGGTATATAAATCTATAAACTCCGATCGAATGATCGACTCGTCTTTAAAGGGATGTGTTTATTAAATAAATAATAAATGGCTCCCTATTGATACATTCTTTAAATAAATAAATCATTCTACGATCTTTAAATTCGAACTTTGAATGACACTATTGATTATTAAACGACAACGATCTCTTCATCGAATTCTCTATCTTTCTCTCTTGCTCTCTTTCTTTCTTTCTTTTTCTCCTTCGCTCGTTCGTTCGCTCGCTCGCTCGCTCGCTCGTTCGCTCGATCCTTCTCTCTGTTACTTCCGAGAGCAACGAGGAAAATAATCTTCTTCTTTGAGATAAGTCTATGGTGGTTGTTCGCGTACATGACGCGAAAGATTTGTTCATTAAGTAGCGTTTAATGGAAGTTAATCGCAAAACGATTAGTGGTTTAGGTCCCTTTAGCCAGATTGTTGTACTGTGTCGTCGACAAACGAGCCTTTGTGCCCGCCCCAAGGTCCCCGTTTCAAGGGTCGCGTAATTTCATTTTGACGTCCGACGGAGGGTCGCTGCCGTCGGGCGAACAACGATTTTCGAATTACGTCTTTCAAATTGTATTTCAACGTTGTTTTCTCTCTCTCTCTCTTTCTCTTTCTCTCTTTTTCTCTCTGTCTTTCTCCCTCTCTCTCTCTCTCTCTCTCTCTCTTTCCCGAGATGGTTTCTACGTACGACTGTTCGACGTCGAGATAATATTCAAATCGTTTTCAGACGCACGACAACCCTCGTCGTCTCGTTCTTCTTCGATAAAATAGAAAATAAACGAATCGAAACGAGTATTCGAGATTATTTTGTTCACTTCTTTTTTTTTTTTTTTTCCTTCCCGAAAATCGTAAAAATATCTTAACCTTTTTTCGCGAACCCTAATTTATATTATACCCAATGCATTGACCGTGCTCTATTTTTCTTTTTCTTCTTTCTTTTATTCCTTTTCACATAAGTATTTGCACAAATGAGATCGTAAAATTGTTAATTTAATTCGATATATCAGTGATCTGTCATTATTCGTTGATTAGAAGAGGGACAATTTCGAGTTTAAGATGATAGGGAAATAAAAGAAAAGAAAATAAGCTATGAAAATAATAAAAGTAAAAATAAATTATAGACAAGACCGTTAGAAACGCATTTATTGTAGAAAATTGCCAGGCGTTTATATTATATTGTCGTTTATCATTTCTAAATGATGTCAGAAAACAAATCCCTCGTAGAAGAGAAAATTTTGGTCGGGGTTTTTCCCGTAGGATCAGCGATCACTATGAAAATCTCTATGTCATAAATGTTGGAGGCTTGTTAGAAAGAAAAGAAGCTGGTGGCCATGGTAAACGACTATATCTCTCGTCTTATTTGATTTACGACACTTCTTCGAAAACTGCAATTTCTCTTTCACCTAAGTAAACATAATGTTTCTCTCATTTTCGCTTTATATTCTTCGAGAGATACTGTTCCCTTTTTTTAGTTTGTTTTCTTTCCTCCTTTGTCTCATTTTCTTTTTCTTCTACCTCGTTCTTTCCCGTCTCTCTCTTTTCTATTTTTTCTTTACATCAAAATCTTTCAATAATCTTTTTCCGACGGCTTGAAAACCCCATAACGTAGTAAATAACTAAATTAACTTACTTACGTGGACTTACCTGAAAACATTCGTTGAATATATTTTAATAGAATTTACCGACCGCGCGATTTAAATCGCATGATTATTATATTGAAAAGAATAATAGAAATCTTAAATCGAATGAAAGTATTGGATTGAAGGAAAATACGACGTGGGTATGAAATTTATTTGCCTGTTTCTCAACGATTGATCGTCGTGGTGCGACGTAAACGAAAGAAAAATCGTTTGACGGATAGCTCAGTGACGATTACCGGTGACCGTCATGCCGATGAATGTATTAAAAAAAACGAACAACGACGATATGCCTAATAAAGGTCTAGAACTTGATAATGACAATCTAGCTTAATATATACGTCGTTAAAGAATCGAGTCACGTATCCTTGTCTCTCTCTTTCTCTCTCTCTCTCTCTCTCTCTCTCTCTCTCTCTCTCTCTCTCTCTCTCTCTCTCTCTCTCTGCCTTTATGTAGAATTCGTCGAATGTGCATGCACTCGCATCGAAAGTTACAACTACGACCCATATCTGTCGCCATGCGCGCTCGTCTATAATTATTGCGCTCTGAATGAAGTCATTAATAGTCATTATCTACGTCTACGGTGTAATTGATATATCGTTAACGGTCGACGATCGTCCAGGCATACTGGTCTAATTGATTTTGATGAGCTCCTGCAATCGGTAAGATTACACGTTTAAAGTTGAACTACGTCTTTAAACGGTATCAATGTTTAACGTATTAAACATCATCGAAATTACAATCAGAATAATCTATACTATTGATTAAGTGTTCAATTATTCGTTGAATAATATCTGGATAGTTATTTAGATATTTGATGGAAATAATGGAAGGAAATATCGTACAATGTTAGGTATCTATCATCGATGACGTAAAGATGTTCTTCTGTTCTTGGATCAAGGCCACGTTTTCTTACAGATAAACCAATGTACCTTCGTATATATGTATGCATATACGATGTATCAACGTCGACGAAAAGCTTCTCTCAAAAGAAAGAAAGAAAGAAAGAAAGAAAGAAAGCAAGAAACAGAAAGAGAGAGAGAGAGAGAGAGAGAGAGAGAAGAGATGCACAGTTTCCTTCAGAAGCATCGATCCGCGTATAGATATTCCAAAGTCTCGACGTCTCGTCCTTTCCTGATTTCTCTTTTATATTTCCATCCCTATTCCTTCATAGACAATCTGCATATCTATCGCGACTCTCTACGTCAATTCAAAATTTTTTGAATTCCCTCATCCAGTTCGCGTAACGCGGACGATATCTCACGATGAATAAATAACAATACGACAATATTATATATTATTACATTAACATGAAACGATATATCCGGTAATATCCTCTGCCAAAATTACGGCTTTACAATTTCATGAAAATCAATGATATTCCGGAAAATATGAAAATGAACGTATTCAATGTTTTTACTATTTATACACACACACAAGCACATATATATATATATATATATGCATAAATCAATATTTAATTTGAAGATAATTGTTATAAAAAAATCTTTTTCGCAGTAAAAAATTTTAATAGAAACTTAGGACAAGAAATCTCTCTCCCTCGTTCTCTTTCACTATCAAAACGCGTACTATATATCGCCGTTGTCGTCATCGTCTGGGGTAGGTAGGGCAGATAGTATTATATATAGACTGAGTGCAGTATCCGCCCGGAGGATCCTGCAAGGTCCTTTCAGAAATGTCGATCCGCATACTGGCAAGCTCGCGGTATATTTTCGCGGTCCAGCGAGCGAGTTATTCAATATGCTCAACCCCAAAAGCCCTGGAGCCATCTCCGTGCTTGCACGTTCTACTCGTTCGCACACCTTTGAATATCCAAGCGTGTAGGAATTCGCATACACGCATTCTCTACATCGTAACATACATATAATATATATTATATATTACATATTATATATATATAAAATATATATATATATATATATATTCGGTCCACGTTAGGTCACGTTCTACGCTTTACAAAGAACGAACTTGTACAATGTACGAACCGAAGTTCCGTCGCAGTCAGGAAGTTAATGTAAATGTTAAGGGGAATAATTCATAAGGTACCTAATTCATAACGATCGTTATTAATCTATCAACGATCTCAACTTGACTTTCCACCGAATAATATTTGTGTGCGCGCTTATGTGAATTTCCTTATATCCCTTCAACAAAAAAAAAAATAAAAAAAATAAAATAAAAAGAAAAGAAAAGAAAAGAAGAAAAAATACACACGTAGACACATATATAAATTCTTTTCGTAAAACGTTTATCGAAAGATAAAAAGAGAATCGTCTAAATCGTCGTCGTTGCCGTGAAAAGGCGACTCTGAAAAAAAGCTTCAATTCGTAAATATTCGATTCGATAGGAAGGCTCCTTACGTAGGAAGGAGACGAGAGAAAACAAGAGGGGTTTTGCTCGAGGGTGCGTGTTAGAAGAGTGGGGATAACCACCACGGAAACCCTCGCGTTCTCTTCGGGAGTAGCTTTAGTCGTCGAATGCGTATAGAGTCGTATATATATATATACATATATATATATATATATATACACACAGACACACGCCTACACACATATATACGTTCACGTTCGCGCTCGTACGCCCTTACTTCGTCTTCTCCACCTCCGACGAGTTATCAGATTTTGATAAAGTCCCGGGTGTATTAGAGAGCTACGCTGTTTGCGTTTCCACGCAGATCCTGTCTGGCTGGCACCTCCTCGTATATTCCCATCCACCCCATCCCATACCTCTTGTTCTTCCATCAGCATCTTCGCTCTTTCGTTCGTTCGTTCGTTCGTTCGTTCTTTCGTTCTTTCATTCGTTCGTTCCTTCGTACGTACGTACGTACGTACGTACGTACGTCTTCCTTTTTTCATCATCGCGAAAACCTCACCACGACATCCTTCGCAAAAAAAAAAAAAAGAAAAGCGACACAATTTAATGCGAAAAGCGAGGTCAAATATTTTTCTTCCTTCTTAGATTCGTTTTCTTTTCTTTCCTTTTTTTTTCTCTCTTTCTTTTTTCTCATCTCTTCATTTCCTTTTCATACCACCTAACATTAAATTCTTTCCCCGAGTTACTTTACTTCCTTAATACTCTTACGCTTTTCCTTCAATTTTGTTCCCTCACTCGTGAGACGGCCAATCGATCGTAACAATCCTGACGCGTGAGATTTTATTTATTATTATATACTTATAGTCTTTGTTATGGAACAGACGTGCGTGGTGCGTTCGATGATGAAGACAGAAAAAAATAAAGAATGAAAAAGAAGATGAAAAAAGGATGAGAGAAAAAAAAATTAAAAAAAGAAAAAAGAGAAAGAAGAAGAAGACGAAGAAAAAGAAATTCCTTTTACGACACGGATCATTCATTCATTCAGACACACGTACCTTTTACGATAGACATTCAAGCACTTATTTACTAGATTCAAACCGGACCGTTCCCGTATTCTATTCGTGTCTGGTTTGATGAAAAATCGTAATTCGTCTCGTGTCGTTAAAAATGATAATGGCCAAGGCAAGATTTCTCCAAAGATTTTGCGATTAACGTCCGTTTTCATGATTTATGTCCCATACCGTGGATCTTACAACGATGAGAGAAGCTCTCCTCAAAGCTTTCGAATCATTACCGCGTCTACGAGCCTTCCGGTACCTTCTTCGAGTCACGGTCAAGTGTCACTCAGAGGACACCTCCGTTATCTTGATGACCTTAAACGAGAAAGGAGTATACAGAAGACGTGCGAATGTCATCGTCGTTACGCAATCTTTCGTCTTTGCGAAAAACGCATTCTTCTCTATCTTTCTCTCTCTTTTTCTCTTTCTCTTTCTTTCTTTCTTTCTTTCTTTCTCTCTTTCTTTCTCTTTTTAACGACTCCTAGATGGGACAAAGTTCTTCCGTGTGTGCAATTGCAGATGAACGACGACTGTACGACAAGGAGAATTCTGTTGTTAAAGAAAAAAGAAAGGAAAAAGAAAGAGAGAGAAAAGGAAAAGAAGAAGAAAACAAGAAAAACTAAAATATTACTATAATCGAGATGAATAGAGACCCCGTTGACATTATTTCTCACATACATACATACACAGATAGATAGATAGATAGATAGATGGATGGATGGATGGATACATAATTTTCTCTAACGAAATTATACCGCATTTACTTACTGCAATAAACCTTTTATTCGCATAATCAAAACTTACAACTCGAAAGTTTACATTCCCTTCGAATGATTTATTTATTTCGAATGATTTTTCTTTATCATAGATCTATGTTAGAAGGATCGTATGAGTAGAGGTAATTTGTGGAGAAGCAAATTCAAAGTCGAGTGAATCGTTTAATCGCGCATCATGGAAATTGTATTTCGAAACGTTAGTCATCGAGACTAGTGGAGACGCGTTCAACCGTATTAGTCGGGATAATGACTGAAGAGTAGATACATGGAGAGAGAGATCGAGAGAGAGATCGAGAGATCCAGAGAGAGAGAGAGAGAGAGAAAGATAGAGAGAGAGATTGCCAAAAGCCGGAGCTAGCAAAAGAAAAGACGAGTTGGTAGGATCGACGCGCGAAGAGCGAAGACAAAGGCAATGATTAATTCCACGTTGGATGTCGAGGATCATTAGCGGCAGACTGCCATGACACCTGCTCGCACGAGCCCTTCGTGATAGATTACAGGGGCCCAACAGTCAAGGAAAGAGAAAGAGAAAGAGTGAGAGTGAGAGAGAGAGAAAGAATCTCACATTGGATCGTCCAAGCCGGATTACTAATGATTCCGTATTTCGACGTTTCTGAACGATATTCAGGAAGCGATGAAAAAGAACTCTAACACGGAGAGTAGTAGGTATGTACTACTACGACTTGGCATTCAGGGTGGCCAAGAGAATTCGCGTGGCAGCTTTTTGTCAAAAGATTGTCACGACGTAACGTGATTGATGGGCTTTCTGCTACTTTTGGTAGAACGTTTTGTGCCAAACCAACGAGAGAAAGAGAGATAGAGAAAGAGTGTATGTAAGAGAGAGAGAGAGAGAGAGAGACCAGATACTATCGCGTGAATTCGTCCTCTGTTTAGGAGAGGAGACCGCTCTGGGAAAAACGGTAAATTAATAAGGCCCGAAATCGTCAGGGTGTGATCGGGTGTTCGCGTGAAACGAGGAACCGTCCAAAAAGGGAAGAGAAATAAAAAAGAAAAATGAAAAAAGAAAAACGACAGTGCTGTCTCTCTCTCTCTCTCTCTCTCTCTGTCTCTCTCTCTCTCTCTCTCTCTCTCTCTCTGTCTCTCTCTCTCGAAACGATTTTGCATCGGAAGGAACGATTGTTGCATCATTATCGTCATCATCATTATCATGGGGTCGGTTCCCTAATTGAATTTGTCATATCCAACATTTTTCAAAAACTTTCATTTTATGTTCGGCCAAGGAATCGAACTTATCGATACGTTTCGTTAAACATAATTTTTCTTGTTTTGTATTTGTTGCTATTATTCCTTTTTCATTTATTTTTTGTTTTGTTTAGTTCCTCGTCGAAGATAAAAAGTCTTTTTCTTGTATACAGAAAATAGAGAGAGTAGACTATACGGTCTCGTATTACATCAATCCGCGTTATACGAGTCACATAAGTAATACAATTTCAATATTATCGTATTTCCGATATATATTCTCCGTTGTGTCCCATTAAAAACATCAGATATTTGAAAATGTTCAAATTAGATGTTACACGATTTTATAACATACCTAGTGTTATACGAGTCGCGACAGATCAATACGATTACGATACGACTAACAATAGAATATTTTCGACTCTGTCATCGTAATCAATCAGAAATATTTTAGATAATGATATTATATATGTGTTACATTTATGTATTTATATAATCGATATGGATACATATTGTTAACATACAAATGATAATTACTTCTTTCGTTCAATACGAACGTCGTGTTATATTATCAGTAATTGGGCACAGGTTTCTGAAAGATTTCGAATGAAAGAAAAGGAAAGAAGGATGGGAGGAAGGAAAGAGAAGAAGATAAAGAAAAAAGGAGAATGAAGAGGAGGAGGAGGAGGAGGAGGAGGAGGGAGGAAGGAAGGAAGGAAGGAAGGAAGGAAGGAAGTAACAAAAATAGGTAATTGATGTGCGTGGGGCAGCTGTCACTTATTTCCGCGACTATCGCTTTTTGTTTCATGACGAGTGTTAAGAGAAAAGAGAAAGAGAGAAAAAAAGAGAGAGAGAAAGAGCCCGGTGGCTGTTTTCACGGGATCGCCATGGGGGTTCCCCTTTCTGATCCCGTACATACATATCTCGCGTATTAGATCGTTCGCGCGAGTTGCTTGATACACACGTGTGTGTCCTGCGTGCGAGTTAGCAACCTAGTAGTAGAAAGGGACAGTAGGAGGAAATATTAGGGCGAGATATTGGACCACAAGTTACTAATTCGTTCGGTGATATCGATTCTGTTCTCGAAATCGTTCGGTGACGTGCATCGAGCAATTTCTCTCGCATCTTAGCTCTCTCCCTTTTCCTATCCAACAGTCAATACTCTTCTTCTATTCTATCGTTTACTATCGAATGCTGATCCTTTGTCCTTGTCTTATGGGTAGAAAAAGAGAGAGAGAGAGTAGTAGTAGTATGTGCCAACGACACACATCGTTTACCGAACCGATTCTCATCACGCCCACTTTCGTGCTCGATACCTATGTATGTTCGAAAGAGATCGTTTATTATTACCATTATTATTATTATTATTATTATTATTATTATTATTATTATTGTCGATATTATTTGATCGATACACGAGACATTTCCTTGATACAAGTTAGCTCCGACGAATCCTTCCTTTCTCTTTCTTTCTTTTTCTTTTTTATTTTTTAATTATTATCCTCAAAAACGAATGCTATTGAGAATGTTAAAAAAAAAGTCGAAGGTGTCCTAAGTTGGCAGGCCTATCCATTTCTACTATCTCCTTTGTTTTCGTCTCGAATGATGATGCCTAAGAAGAAAGAGAAATAGATGGACAAATATATATATATATATATATATATATATATATATATATAGAGAGAGAGAGAGAGAGAGAGAGAGAGAGAGAGACCGAGAGAATAAGAGAGACAGAGAAAGGAAAAGAGAGATAGATTTAGTAGGATGGTAGTTAGATCATCGATCGCCAACGATCGTTAATCGTAGAGACATAGTAATTGCCGCTCATTAGGGGGCTAAAGGAGCGTATTATGTGGCTTGAAAAGAAGAACGTTCAGACGAGAGAAGAGATGCTGATGGTTAAGGTAGTAAAGATAGAGCTGATGGAGAAGAAGGAAGAGGAAGAAATGGATGAGGGGAAGAAAGAGGAGGAAGAAGAGTAAGAAGAAGAAGAAGAAGAAGAAGAAGAAGAAGAAGAAGAAGAAGAAGAAGAAGAAGTACAAGAGAAGGTGAAGTGAGGTGAGGTGGTGGAAAAAAGAGGGTTCGAGGGAGGGACTCTAGAAGGCGTTGAAAAGAGTACTCGAGGTATATGTATATGTGAAGGGGCTCATGAGGTAACCGATACTCCTCGCAACGCCGCTTTGTTCCGTAGCTGGAAATGAAATATAGCGATGAAACGCCATCTCTTAGGGCTCCTCCCTTTCCTCCGAGAGTACTTACGCGGTACACACGCGCGCACACTCTCTCTCTCTTTCTTTCTCTCATTCTTTCACTCTTTCACTCACTCACTCTTTCATTCACTCATTCACTCACTCACTCACTCGTTCACGCGTTCTTTCGAAAACGACTTTGCGTGACCGAGGTACTATACACAGGTGTTATTAGTCGTTCTACGTTTAATCTTCACGAATTATAATGTCTTCGCGTTAAAACTTAAAATTCATCTAATAAAGATATAAAGATACGCGAACAGTTCTGTTTTCTTTTTTCCCTTTTCTCTTTTTCTTTCCGCCTTTTGGCTACTAACCCTCTCCACACTCTACTCCAACCCCCATCCTATCCCTCTGTTCCTGCCCCCTTTCTTATTAACCCAATAAATTCTTTTGCGGACAAAGAAGAATTGAAATCCGAACGATGATTGAAAGGACGTCGATATTTTTATAACAACGTGATGTTCGTTAATTCGTTTCAATGCGTAGTCGTTTTTAATACCGATCGGAAGGGAGGCTGGGAGATAGAGGAAAAAGGAGGAACAGGAAAATAAAATATGCAGAGTCGAACGGAAGTAAAGTTCTCGTAGCTTTCGAAAATGATGGAAAAAAAGCAAAAAAAAAAAAAAGGGGGAAACGAAAGATTCTCTAGCATCCATTCGTCTTACTACGTACATACATAGATGCGTGCGTAAGTGCATAAGTGCATAGGTACATACGTGCATGCGTTTATACATACTACTGGATTTTTTCATGCAGTAATACCTGCAAAAAAGTAATCTTATTCCTGATTTCTGTATTCCCATAAGAAGACGAAGAAGAAGACGAAGAGGAAGAGAAAAGAGAAGAATAATAAGAAAAACGAGAGGAAGAAGATACACTTGGTTCGAACGTGATTTATTGTACTTTCACAAAGTTTTCTGACGAGGACGAAGAAGAGATACTTCTCAATATATTGGCTGACCCCAATATCGCTCAGCGATACGCTTAAACGAACACAAGGATAACCTGACACCGCTCATTACACCCGTCGAGTAACAACGACTCAACGGATAATTAACGATATCGAGATGCGAAATATGTTGTAGCTCGTTTCAACCTCGACAGAATTTATCAGTCGAGCTCGTTTGAAATAGAAGAGAGAGAGAGAGAGAGAGAGAAAGATCCATCGAAGAACTTCATTTAGGTGTATCTTTTCTTCCTGTACCGCATATAACGGAAATGTGGCTTCGAATGTTCGCGAGATGGCAAAGAGAGAGAGAGAGAGAGAGAGAGAGACAATAATTACTGAATTAACGAGTTGGAGACTCAACGTTACCAACAATGTAAGATAAGTTTTCAACGATAATATGAGACGTTCTAAAATCGATAATCGATCGAGTTACAGATCGATTAGTGTACTCCTTTCTCTGAGAAATCATTACGCATCGAATGAAGATCGATCTCAATCGATCTATCTATCTATCTTCCTATCTCTCTTTCTCTCTATTCCTTTCTACATACATACATATATCCTCGTCGACTTATAAGTGAACTTCGATAACAGCAAATTTACCCCTTTCTTACTATCCTAACTGTTTCCTCGGAAAAGGAAAGTCTCGAGAAAGAAGATCGAGTTAGTAAAGATGATTTCGAGTCGCACCTAAAAAAAGAAACGAGTAGGAGGAAGGAAAGAGTGAAGAAAAGAAGTAAAAGAAACAGAAAGAGAAAGATAAAGAGAGAGCAAAAAAAAAAAAGGAGAGCATCTCTAAGAGGCGAAGGACCTAAAGGACCTAGCCACTACCACCTGTGTGATATAGAGTTCCATCGGTCCGTGATCAGGGTGTCCGATTACCTGCTCGTGGAACCAGGTACGTACCTACCTACGGCGTTTCCAAGGACTACCTCGTATATCGAGATCACATTTTCTCTCTCTCTCTCTCTCTCCCCTCCTTATTCGTCTCCGCCTCGTCTCAACGTCGTGTCTTCTCCTTCTCGTCATTGGTCTTCGACGAGCAGAGAGTTCGGGGGTGTATCGAATGTCCTGCCATCGTGCGGTCTCGTCTACGGTGTCCGGCTACCCCTCGCTCGTTTCACGCTTAATTAAGCGGCTGACAATCTAACCACGAGACGGTTAGCGGCCAGGGGGGCCCTCCGCGATCTTCGGGAACTCGTAAACAGAAGGAATTCCTCGAGCATGAATGAAACGCGTAGAAAGATAGAGATAGATATAGAGATAGAGAAATAGAGAGAGAGAGAGAGAGAGAGACAGAGAAAGAGCGAAGCCAAAGATATCGATCGTCGGCAAGTTTTTAGAACTTTTCGCTCGATTCATGGTTTCTTGATACAAAGAAGGTTCTGGTTACCCGACTCGACGAGAAACGTCGGATATCCTTAGTGCTTCACCAAATGGGCGAGTCCCGTCAGAAAGCATCCGATCGATATATTCCACCTTCTATCATATATCGTAATCCAACTCTGAAATCACCGGGATATGAAAATAGAGAATTTCAAACGTTGATAACGATTAAGAAGAAATTTCAAAAGTGAACGAGGAAGATGGGTGTGATAAATGAACGATCAAAGAACTTTCTCTTTCTCTCCCTCTTTCTCTCTCTCTCTCTCTCTCTCTATCTATCTATCTTCTATCTATTTAGAACATTAAGCTTCCTTTTTCGAACGTCGAAGAGTGAAATTGGCGATCTGGCGAAGAGTTATCGAAGTGAATCGAAGAGAGGCAAGAGAGACAAACGAAGACAGTCAAAGAGAAAGAGAAAGAAAGAGAGACAAATAAAGAGAGAGAGAGAGAGAGAGAGAGAGAGAGAGAGAGAGAGAGAGAGAGAGAGAGAGGATTATATCGGGCAAGTATCGAAGGCATCGTCTCTCGTTTCGTGAGCTACGGCGGATAGTTACACCAGGAGGCGGCCCCAGGTACCTGCTAACAAACGATCCGTAGATGATTTAGCACATATTCTTTACTATGGTGCCTCACTTGCCCGTCCCGATCGCCTTTTATGTTCACCACTAACACCACCAACGCTAGGTATAACTATCACCACGTATAGTACCTGAAGAAAGGGCGGGGGTGGAGTGGGGGTGGTGAGAGGTGAAGGAGGAGGAGGAAGGATGGGGGAGACATGGGTACTCAGGCAACGAAGCGTGATTGTTTTATAATTAAGCCGTTACCGGCCGATGCCATTGGATGGCATACACACAGGAGGCGACTCTCACGTGATTAATTGTTTTCGAATTGAAAATCTATCGCTCGCGTATACCGTCT
This sequence comes from Vespula pensylvanica, assembly GCF_014466175.1. Lineage (NCBI taxonomy): Eukaryota > Metazoa > Arthropoda > Insecta > Hymenoptera > Vespidae > Vespula > Vespula pensylvanica. Next base: position 2,198,004 of record NC_057694.1, read on the forward strand.
TAATTTCATTCGGTTCGTCTAGGCCAAAGGCGTCGTTGTCATCGTTGTCGTCGTCGGCGTCGGTGTTTCGACGTACAAACCAAAAACCAATCCATTTTGATTACGACCTAAGCTACTTTTCAAATTACGTTTGTGTCTATCGAAATAAAACAAAAAATAAAAAAGAAAGATGACGATGACGATGGGAATTGTGATGATGATGATGATGATGATGATGATGATTATAATGATTATGATAATGATGACTTGATAAAACACAACTCGGTTATAAATATATTGAAACAATTAGTCTCTTATCTTGTTCTTCTTACAAATAAAAATTCATACACGTAGATAAACTTGACTTTCTAACTCGTAATACTTTTTTCACATCTCTCTCTCTCTCTCTCTCTTTCTCTCTCTCTCTCTCTCTCTCTCTCTCTCTCTCTCTCTCTCGATATATATATATATATATATATATATCTTTCTTTTCCTCTTTCCTGTCCAGTGCGTCACCTTTGCTCCGAAATTCGGCGAGTCTCGAAAGCCGCGCCACATTTAACGGAGCAAATAGACGTTGGGCGTGCGGGCAAAAGGGTGCTGACTGAAAGGCAAACAGTTTAGCTGGAAACAATTGACTGCAGATTGAAGAGAGAGAGAGAGAGAGAGAGAGAGAGAGAGAGAGAGAGAGAGAGAGA
>NC_057694.1:2198746-2276246 GCF_014466175.1 Vespula pensylvanica
GGAGGTAGATGGTGAGCGAGTACGAAGGGTGAGGAAACGAGGGATGAGAGGGGGTGGGGTGGGGGAGAAGCTAGGTTCGAGAGACATCTGACGATCGATGCACGCGTCGCTGCCACGAGAGCGAAGTTACATCTGTCCGACGATGAAAATAGATTTTGAGAGAACCGTACCACTGGTGAAAAAGAGATAGAGACAGACAGAGATAGACAGAGACACGGAGAGAGAGAAAGAGAGAGAAAGAGAGAGAGAGAGAGAGCACGCGACCCCGAAAAGGGGCGGCCAAAGTACGAAGAGGGGGATTTGTTAAAACACTCGTTTCCAGACCAGGAATTCGTATGTTTCTCCCGAGCTCACAATGCCGGAGCTTTGATCGAGCGTGGAACGAGAACAACGAAGGCAACAAATTTTATTTTGTAACGTTTGCAAACTGAAAGAATTATAATTGTCATATTACGTCGGTTCTGATACATCCGGAATCAAAAACTCATCCCCTTGTTCTCTCTCTCTCTCTCTTTCCCTCTCTCGTATATATATATATATATATATATATATATATATATATACACACGGATACATAGATATATACATACATATATACTAACTCACTTGCTCGTTCCTCCGTTCTCTGAAAATGCTCGCGTTGCACGGTTGCTTTGCGTCCTAGCTCGACGTTTCCCAGCGATATTTTTAAAGCGTACCTCTTTTTTCTATCTTCCTTTTTTTTCTTCTCTCTCTCTCTCTCTCTCTCCCTCGCTTTCTCTTCTTTCTTTTTATTTGTCTCCTTTCGATAAACGAGACGAACCAACGGTCCTTTTGTTTCCTAATACTGGCAAACGGAGAGGACATTCGCAAATATAATTCTGCGAGTATTTTTTTTATCCTTTTTTTGTTTCGTTTCTTTTTTTTTTCGTTTCTTGTTTTTCCCCCGACTAGAAAAGGGATGAAATAAATGGGGAATATGCGTATACGCAACATATCTAATAAAAATGATAAAGATTCCTTCGTCTTATTCCGACGTATCATCGATAAATGAAAATTTTATCAATGGTTTGATGTCAATGGTTGAAGTGGAATATATATATAATATATATATATATATATATATATATATATATATATTCCCATTCGACCAATAGTCCGCCTGCCTGCCTACCTCCCTTTACCCCCAATTCACTCCCCCAAAATGTTTTGTCTCGTCTTGACCCTTTTAACGTCACTTAAAACAAAACAGTGTATCGATTTGACCGCTTTCTCCCCCTTTCGAATAAGCATGCTCTTGTCGAATGCCCGGAGGGACCATGTTCGTTGCTGACGAGACGACGAGTGACACTCGATTCGTCGTAGCTGGTCCTCCAAAGTGCTCTTTCTTTCTTTCTTTTTTCTTTCTTTCCTTTTTTCCTTTTTTCCACTCTTTACCTTCTTTATTTCACTATCATCACCTATACACTTACTTACTTACTTACTTACTCGCTTAAATTAGTCAGATATTTTATTTGTAAAACGGACAAACGTTATTACTTAATCTTTCCATTTGATATATACCTCGATATCACGTAAAACGTTGTGTAATATATGATAGTATAACACACGTTATATATTTTCTTTTTTCCTACTTGTATATACATATATATATATATATATATATATATACACATATAACGTATTATACATAATACATATACGAAGGAACGATTAACTCGTTCGAGCTTGGCCGGGTAACTAATTAAAACACGGAACTCATTTCGGAATATCCTAGACCACCCGTCCATGCATAAAGGCACAACAGTACACGTCTTCATTACTCGACTGATCGTTCGGCTCGCGTGGCATAAAAGAAGAACTACGGAGTCCCTTCCGATGGTGGAACAACCCACCCAAGGATGACTTTCCGTCGGCCAGCAGCTTTTTTTCTCGCTCAGCTCGAAAATTGAATGTCGGCGTCGATTCCTCATCCCTTCCTCTTTCTATCCCTCTCTCTCTCTCTCTCTGTCTCTTTCTCTCTCTCTCTTTCTTACTCCCTCTCAAGCTAACTTGTTTGTTTATTCTTATTTCTTTTTTCTTTCTTAGTCGAGTACCCATTATAAAGTATAATACCAAGAATTCACGATGTTTCCCAGATTATCGTCGCTAGTACGACGACGCGATACTCTACGCATCGCGTGTCAATTAGCCACGCTATATGAGGTTACAAAGTAAGTATGCCGGGGGTCTTTGCACCGACGTTGAACATCGACATCTTTCTTGGAGCAAGTCGTTGGCCCACTGTACGAGAAAGCCTATGAAATCGTTTTCGATCATTAAGTAAAAAACAAAACAAAGAAAAACAGAAACAAAAAAGAAAGCTATTCGATTCGATTCATTCCCATCCGTTCGTACCTTTTACCTATTAAAAGATTTCAAGATAAATATATCCAACAAAACTCTCGTATAATTGAATCTGAAATATTAACGAGAAATGATTTATCCGATATATTTTAACAATCTTCACAAATTTTTCCTACGATTACGATTAATTTCGATTTAGAAAGTTCCGAATTTAGATCGTTGATTCGTATTTATCGTAGATCCAAAATCAATGTAAGTAATATACTTTTTGATGTTTTTCTTTCTTACTTATATATATATATATACATGTATAATAAGTAAAAGTATTTAAATCGAATATACGATCTCAAATCTTTAATAGAATTCGAAAGGAGATAGGAAAAATATTCGATGCCATCCCTATCCCCTATTCCCTTTTGCCCTTCTGTCCGAGCCGCGATCTGTAAGTGTACATGTAAGGTAGTAAATCTCGTAGATCGAGCTCCTTCTTTTTTAAACGGTTAGCTCAATTCATAGCAGTGATTGCACGACGCATAAATTACTTAACTACGTACACGGCCGATTATCGAGTGGTCGCAGGTATGCAATACGTACGTATGTACTTACATACGTTCATCATACGTATGTAGGTATATATGTATGTACGTATGTAAAACATATCAACGTAATATTACATACTCGAGAAGCTTACGCCTGCGACGGTCTTTTAAAACCTCATGCTGTATTTTTCTTGCTTCGTCCTCTCGATCGAGGCGATTAATCCTCTCGTCATTTATCTTCGGTGCTTCCACAAAAAAGGACCCCTTCGAGACTTGGACGTCATGTATACCGTGTCGCAATAACGTCGAGTAAATCAGGACGGGCTTCGTTATAACTTAACTACCGTTCGAAGCTCCAAACTCGAGACCTGTTGTGTATACATATATATATATATTTTTAAGAGAAAAAGAGAGAGAGAGAGAGAGGGAGAACAGAGAACGTATATGTAATACGTACATACGTACATACTCTTGTACTTTCCACATGCTTTTTCAAAACGTTCCGCCAAGATATTCCACGAGGAATTCATCCTAACGAGCGCTCTAAACTCCAACGACCCTACGTGTTTCTTCATTAAAAAATAATTTCACGCTGGCTAGAAACGAACGGGGATCTCCTTCTCTCTTTTTCCCTCTTCATCTCTCCATCCCTCTCAACCCTGCCGCTCTCTTTCTCTCTATCTCTCTATCTCTCTATCTCTCCATCTATCTCTCTCTCTCTTTCTACATTTTGATGAAAAGAGGATACTATGAAAGGAGTCGGATTAACCCTTTTGCCTGTTCATGCCAAATGATGCAGTAACATTTACGATAACGGTATAAATCGTAATATGTTATAATAAGAAACGATGACAAAAGAAATATTATAGACGCACGTAGTATGATAATTGAAACGTAAATAGAAGAGAGATGGTCATCATAGAAGAGTTAGAAAATTTGATATGTGAAAAACATTTATCGATATTATTTTCGATTCGAGTGGATCCTTTGCTACACTTCCTTAGCCAATGTTGTTCTTAAATGGCGATAAATCATCGGAGTTTTTCTTTTCTTTTACATTTTTTTTTCTCTTTCTTTCTTTTTTCCTTTTTATTATTATTTTTTCTTTTCTTTTTTCTTATATACGCCACTGCGAGAAGAGAGAACACTGATTGTGCCATACATAAAATTACGATAAATTCATGGGGTTTCGCGCGTTGTCATAACCCGGGGCGATCGATTGTTTCGAGGCGCCGATGGTACCTCCTAGCATCCTCGTATTTCTCTCTCTCTTTCTCTCTCTCTGTCTCTCTGTCTCTCTGTCCGTCTATCTCTCTCTCTCTCTCTCTTTACTCTCTTTTTCTTCGTGGGTGGTACCTTCCGGACTGTCAACCCTAGTCACGTGCCCCGATCGTCTTTGCGAATTATAATTATTTCTTTAAAATAATATAATTTACGCAACAGTCAAAAGTGTCCATCGTGAAATTTATAATTTGCGCTTCTCATAGAATATTGAAATTAAAAGGAGATAACATTGTTCAGACAACTCGATCACGTTGCAATTTATTTGCTATGCAAGTAACATTGATTAATGTTCTCTCTCTTTCTCTCTCTTTTTATCTTTATGATCAGATGTTCTAAATACCACCTAACATAATATCTAATTTAAATTCTTATACATATAACTGCTATATATATATATATGTATAAAGAGAGATAAATATATCTTGATCGTATTGATCAAGGTCGATGAATTAACTCGATAACGTTGATAAAGAAAATGATCGAGAATCGTATCGAGAATCGGAACAATGCCTTTCTTTGCTAAGGATGTTGGCCAGATGAGCGTCGTTAGCGCAACACAATACTGTTTTGACGTACTACAAAAGATAGCTAGCTGGTGTTGGACCCCATGCTCGAGACAAATGACCAAGAATCTTGAGAACAAATGACAGTGGTTGCCTAAACGTGAACGTCGGTTTCTTTTGTGAACATCCTTACCCACCTTATTACCACCGCGACTCTTCGAAATTTTTCATATCATCGCGCGAAGAGACAAATTCATTCTATTTTCTCTACTTATTCATTTCTTTTGACATATTTCATTCTCTCTCTTTCTCCCTTTCTCTCTTTCTTTCTCTCATATTAAAACTAAAATAAAAACGTACGGGTAATCTCGCGTGAATAGAAAAATGTATTAAAAAACGAAGGAAGAAAAAAAGAGAGGAAAAAAGAAAAAGAAAGAAAACAGGGAAACATTTCACGTATGTTTATATAAATTCGAACGATGTTTATTATATGCACATACTTACACACACACACACACACACACACGTATATATGTATATATGTATGTAAAAATTTATATTATATGAACAAGATTTTTCTCTATTTCTCGTTCTTCGTCTTTTACTCGTCAAAGGAAAGTCGAAGATGTGAAATCTCAGTTGGATGTTGCTAGTCTCTCGGACGTCGGCACGCGAGAAGGAAGGCGCGTTCGTTCACTCGTTCACTCGTTCTAGAAGCACACACGTTCCTCTCTCTGGCAAGGGCAAATAAGCGTCAAATGAAGCGTGCTTAAAGATCAAACGAGCGAGCAAACACGAAACAAGTGACGGGGCGTTAACGTGTCCCCGTTGTAAAAACATCGCTGTTCTACTACCGCGTGTAATGCTGTGCTTTGCCTACGGGATTACCATTTGAACTAATCCACCCTCTTTCCTTATTCCCCTCCAACCCTCCCTCAATCTCTACCCCATACCCTTTCTCTTTCTCTTTCTATTTCTCTTTCTCTTTTTCTTTCTTTTTCTATACGTCGTTCTACAACGTGGGCGATCGTCAAGGAATACAAACATAGCTCAAAATCTAAACGGTCTGTGAGATGAAGGTAGAGGGAGAAAAGAGAGGGGTTCGTGACCTTGGCAATAATACGACAGCCGTAAAAAAAGAGAGAGAGAAAGACAGAGAGAAAGAGAGAGAGAAAAGAAAATGACAAAAAGATACGTAGAGAACAAGAGAAATAATAATAATAATAATAATAATAATAATAATAATAATAATAATAATAATAATAATATGATGATGATGGTAAAGATGGAACAATCGCGATATAATAAACCACGAAATGATAAATTTCAATACTTTTGTAATATACATAGATATATATCTACATATATCTGTATGCATGTATACGGTATCTACTTATACGACTACAAAGTTATTCATTTAAAATAGAACATACGTGATTTTCAAACAATGTCGTATTACTTTGACGTTCGAGCTAGTAAATACACCCACACCGTTACCATGTAACTTCTATGTAATCCTTTTAATGTCATTGCACCGTATATATATATATACATATATATATATGCATACATATATATATATATATATATATACATACGTTTCGTATTTGGTTTGGTTTAATTAAAATGACGAATTAGGATGATATATAATCGAGGGATATAGTAATCGAGTACGAATGGATATCCCCTCGTAAACGTTACAATCGTATCGATGGTTAAATTCTATTCACATAATTAACATTAATCGTATGCCAATCGAGTGACGATGATCAGGGTGGTTGTCTGAGTTGGTTGTATCTTATCGAAGCATTTAATTGCTGAATCACCAAACAAAGATGGCTGACCTGGCTTCGTTTTAAACTAATGATAGTAGTAGTAGTAATGGTAATAGTAGTAGTAGTGGTTAGATACCAGTGCCATATTTGTAAAACAAAGAAGTTAGATCCGAACGAGAACGAGACTATGCGAAAGAAGAAAACGAAATTTACATAAATATGTGCGCTTTTTGTGGATTCATCCTTCGCACCCTCGCGCGAAGTTCTCCCTCTCTACCTCTCTTCTTTTTTCTCTTTCCCTCTCTTTCTCTCTCTCTCTCTCTCTCGAAACGGTCCTCTTTTCCACTCGTGATTAACTTGTCACGAAACATTGTAGTCACGTCTCGGACTATTTATTAGCCGGATAAGGATCGACAATGCGCTCTAGCTCTCGCGAACGAACGAACTAACTAACTCACGACGTATCGTGGGCTTCGACTTCGATTCGTGACGTCCCTTATTTTCTTTCTCGAGTTCGTCGAATCATTCCGTTACTTTACTCTTCCTCCCATCGTCTTTCGATATTCTCAGTTTGCCTTTTCTATCCGTACAATCTCCAAGCAAATTTCTCCTCGAATATTTCCTCTTCTGTTCCCTCTCCATCCCCTTACCTACCTATGTACCTACCTACCTACCTATCTACCTACCCCCGCTATTCCCCTCCTCATAAACAATGAGCTTCAATGGCGAAGGATAATTTAAACGATGACTCTCGAGTCGGCTGCATTCAATTACTAAATAATTGACGGAGAGGGGGTGGCTCTTGGGAACACGAGGGGTGACTTCTGTCTTTTCCTTGGAGCTTACTTAGATGTATTCCGAGCGACGTTCTATCTCTTGTTCCTTCTTCCCTCTTTCTATATATATATATATATATATGTGTGTGTGTATATATGTATGTATGTATGTAGTTTCTCTCTCTCTCTCTTTCTTTCTATCTCTCTCTCTTACCGGGCCATTTCGCAAGCGAGGTGACGAGCGTGACTTATCTCCTTCGAATTATAATCCAATTTGCGATTATCGTCGTGCCATCGTCCCGTAGCCGTGCGCTTGCCTTTGGGGCCCGCTGCGTCGTAGGACCAGATGGAGCCAGCCAGCTCTCCCGGTGGCTGGTTAGTAAGGCATAATTAACCGCGTGTCCGTGGCAACCTTACATATAGTCCACCTTTCGTTCCTTCGATCTTCGGGGAGGAAATCGCTAAAGAAACATGGCCGACTATCTTGGACAATAAACCTTTGAAATACGTTGCACTGTAGCACACCGATTATTAACCAGAACGTGGTAATATATATGTGTGTATATATATATGTATATATATATATGTATATGTATATGGTAACATAGGACGAAACTTTCGAAAATGATGTTATCTACCTTGATACGTTGTCGTTGTTACCCTATCTATCTAATACGCTATAGGTAGGTCGATTGGTTGGTTGGTACAATTTATCGTGATTTGCGTTACACTTAATTAACGTCTACATTACGTTGATTTTCCACGTGGAGAGAACTAACAGCGTCTACCTAACGATTGATTTATAAGATTGATACGAGAAAATTATCTTTCCATTAATCTTGCAAAAATCCAACAATGGTGTGTTATTAAATGTTCGGATAAATTTGAAACTCCAAAGTTATATAAAAATAATGATCCAAATTTATAATGACGTTGGAGCTAATCAACTACAGCCACACACATATATATACATACATGCGTACACATTTTTACAATTGACCCAAGATGTATTTTTTTTCTTTTTTTCTTTTAATAAACGTAATAGTCATTAGAATAACGAATTGAGCCCTCTTCGATACATATAACTACAAACTTCTAACATGCTTGTTAGATGAAAGGTGAAATCGACTTGTGGCTACGTCTATTATTCACTATCGGTATACGTAAGTATCTATGTAAGTAAGTGCGTATGTTCGAATCATTGCCCGTCATCGAGTTGCAGCACCGTTCACCAAGATGGCCGTCGTGTTCAATAGAAATTACTGTAGCGGTAAGGCATCGTATGAAGTCGTTACTACCACACTATTCGAAACGACGACACGTTCGTGATAATCGATGCCACAAATTCCACGTACTTGTCATATTCGTCTACTTCTTTCTTTTTCTTCTTCTTCTTCTTCTTCTTCTTCTTCTTCTTCTTCCTTGTTGGTAGCTTAGACTTTACCCTCTCCACTTCTCTCATCTGACTTTCGCGGATCGCGTCCGGCCTGCAAGAAATCCGTGGAATTCACAGTGCATGCATAGAATCACGAATGACACGCGACGTCAAAGCGGAAAGATATGCGATGTAACCAGCTAAGAACGACAGGTGGTACTACCTTTGGGAAGCTTTCCTGCTTCTCATCGCGAGAAATTGCCATGGGGTTTTGCTGTCGTATCGCCAGAGAAATTCACGATTCTCGAGGACATTCTTATTTTTTATTTTTATTATTATTATTATTATTATTATTATTATTATTATTATTATTATTATCATCTCTTCCACGACAAATCGCAGGTAGAATTTCTATCCTATTATTTCTTCCACTTCGCAAGTATATATTCGTGCGTATATATATATATATATATATATATATATATGTACATATATATATATATATGTGCACACACATCTCAGTAAAATACGTACATACATATGTTTAATTAAACAACACGTCGATTATTATCGACATACTTTTTACGTTTAACGAGCTCTCGATAATCCCCGATTACCGACGCTCGTCATTTTCGTGAACGGCTGCACGCCTGTTAAAGCTCGAACTCGACGAAGAAATCGCCGTCTCATTCGTTCTCTTTCAAGGTGCACGCACGACGACGGACTTGGTAAAAGAGCGGGGATAGAGTGAGATAGAATGCTGAACCTCACTCTCTACCGAGTTTCGTTACACGATCATTATAATCTTTCCAACGAAGGTGCTTCTTCTTATACGTGCCTCGAATTATCGAAGGGATCATTATCGTTCAAAGAGAAGACCATTATTCGATTCTCTTTCTTTGTTACTCTCTCTCTCTCTCTCTCTCTCTCTCCCTCTATATCTCTTTTTGTATCTCTCTATCTCTATCTCTATCTCTATCTTTATCTCTATCTCACTCGTACGTTTGATATCAACACCACGAAGTAATATCGCATTGCAGAATGTTGGAATTCTTATGACATTTTTCAATCGGGTCGAACTCGATTTTATGATTTATCGATTCTAATGTAAAATCGAGCGTATATATTTTACGTAAGTAGATAAACGTGTACGTGTGTATGTATCTGTTCGCGTGTATAAGATCTTATACTAAGTTGGAAATAATTTGATCTTAAATAATCAAGGATTGTATCGAATCGTGTAAGTAAGTAAAGTATTTACTTATCTATTCGTATTATCCTGAAAGGACGGTCAACCTTGTAATTCATGTTAATGATTTAAAATCATACCGAATAACTCGATTTTATCGTTCATCGAGCGCGTGACATCTACATCGAATCTTATTTATTAATTTCTATTAATTTATTAATACGCATTATCTATATTCATCGATATAAACATATATAAGTCATACGAATTTGAAAATAATTTTATCTCTAAATGTCAAGGACGGATCTCGAAGGGTGTGTCGTAGGTAGTACGTGTATCATCCTCAAAGGATCGTCAACCCTCTGTCCTTCGCGAAAGGGCAACATACTATTAAGCGGTCAGAGTGCTGTTAAAGAGAGAAAAAGAGAAATAGAGCAAGAGAGACCAAGAGAAAGAGAGAGAGAGAGAGAATGAGAAAAAGAGTGGTATAGCAGCTACTACGGTAGCCACACAAAAAGGGCCACTTCCGAAGGCTGCATCGTCACATCCGCCATCGAAAATAGCCGCGGGCCTTTAATTTACGAGGAAAAGCAAGCTTTTCGAGCAAGGAAGATCCGTCGAGACGATAACGTTTCGTACCTTTCGAGAATGGCTGAGTTCACGATCTAAAACTCTTCCACCATTGCTCTTTTCTCTCTCTTTCTCTCTCTCTCTCTCTCTTCTTTTTCTTTTATTTTACATCTTCGTGGAAACGTCTAGTTTTCGTAAGAAATCGAACCGGTGGTCGAACTAGCTCAAAGAGCTTAACGATAATCGATAATAATCGCACGGGCCGATCGCGTGAAATGCGATCACGAAGAAACACACTTGCTCTCTCGCGTTATTCGATCGGCCGCATAGAAAATCACATTCTCAACGCTTTAACAGACAACTACAGGTATTAGTCGTTTGTATACGTATACGTATATGTATATGTATACGTATATGTATATGTGTTTGTCTGCCTTTACGTGTGTTCACGTATAAATCTTTCAACGTTCAGTAAGCGCTGACGAAAAGAAAGAGTTCTATTAATCCAACAGGATCGTTCTAAACCGGTTTGATCGTTTTGTCGAATCGACGTTTTCTTAACGGGTTCGCGCCTAAATAGAGGCACGTAACACCTGAGCCAAACTCTAAGGATATATAATAATAATAATAATAATAATAATAATAATAATAATAAATAATAATAATAAATAATAATAATAATAATAATAATAATAATAATAATAACAACCCGATCAAAACGATTCGTGCTAAGCGCTCGCGTACCTACTGTCTCTAACGCAAATATTATGCCGTAAAAATGATTGCTTTACGTAAGCCGACATAATGCCGTTGTGGTTTTCAATGGAATTGCTTGGCAGTATGATATGTCTGTATGTTTGTGAATATGTATACGTGATCGCGTTTGTATATGTGTATATTCCTAACCGAATGCATACATAAATATATACGTATATTCATAAATGACAGACGTTCGAAATTCGAATGATAGAAGAAATATAAAAACAAAGCTAACAACGGAACTCTGCGATTTTGTGTTTTACGTGTTATGTAAAGGAAAAAAAAAAAAAAAAAGAGAGAAAAAAGAAAAAAAATAAACACACGCACGCGCATCTACGTACGTGTATATACGTACATACATATATGTAAAGAAGACACTCTGTTATAATTTCGAGCACGCGCTGCACTCGATCACGACGAGCAAAGAGAGCACTAACGTTAACCGAGCACACATATATACGCAACGTTCTAATTGCAGCGGAAATGGAAAAATGACAAATGTTCAGCCACCGATATCGAAACACACAGCAGCACGTCTGTACTTTTCTATTCTCCGACAAGTTGATGAGGAAGGAAGAGCAAAAGAAAAAGAAAATAAACGTACGTGTCGCGTTAAGTAATCGCGATTCGATCTACCATACTTATCCTATACGAAGAGTTAAATGCACGTAATACGTGGATTTGTGAACCATTAAACTCGACTCATCATTTCTTCCTCTTTAGCTCTCTTTTTTTTTATCTCTTTCTCCTTCTCTCTCTCTTTCTACTCTCAAAAGAACCGAGATTGGATAGGATCTAACATTCTATTTCTTCCTTTTTATTTTGTTCCTTTTAATTTTTATTCTTCTTCTTTTTTCTCACCCTCCCTTTTCTCTTTCGTTATCGATTCTGAACATTTATTCGTGTATCTTCAAAATGCCTTCGTCGTTGAAACGTTGTCTATAACGATAAAATTAAAATCAAAGCCATTAAAAAGCTACTTTGAATTATGCTAGTCTCTTTCTCTCTCTCTCTCTCTCTTTCTCTCTCTACGTGTCCATCTATCTATCTATCTCTATCTTCACTGTAGAGAGAAAAAAAATCGTTATCACGTCGAAACGTTGTCTATAAAGATAAATTAAAATCAAAGCCATTAAAAAGCTACTTTGAATTATGTTACTATCTCTCTCTCTCTCTCTCTCTTTCTCTATCACTCTCACTCTCTCTTTTTCTCTCGACACCGTAGAAAGAAAAAAAAGAGACAGAGGTCCGTCGATTCTGCACTTAGATGACTTCGCTCAGTGAAATGTCACGGATCCATAAAAGGCCGATGGCAACGTCTCCCCGATGAAGTTTTCGACGAGCGTATTAAAGGCATTAGACTCGCGACGGCCGTTTCTCGAGTTCGTGTTGACGGTTATCGGCTACAATCGATGCTGCGAGATAGCGTCGTACGGTATCAAGAAGTGAGATAGACGAAGAAGAAATAAAAAGGTAAAGAAAAGAAAAAAAAAATGGAACACTTTCTAAGGAAACCGGTTACACCGCCGGCTAGATTACAAAATCTTAAAAAATCAACCGGACGCATGCGAGACCGTGTCCTTACGACTAAACACACTGGCAAAATCATTGCTTAGCACGCGTGCCATTTGAAACGTTCCTATATACATTAAAAGTAGAAATAATAATAATAAAAAGAAGAAGAAGAAAAATAAGAATGAGAATAATAATAATAATAATAATAATAATAATAATAATAATCATGATGATGATGACGACGATGACGATAATGATAATAATAATATGATTGGCGGGACTTCGAGAAGGTCAAACTACGCATTCAAATTCGATGTAGATTCTAACGCGAGAGTTGAAAGTAATGTTAGAAAGAAAGAGAAAGAGAGAGGGATCAAGAGAGATCGAAAGAGAGATCTAGAGAGAAAGAGAGAGAGAGAGAGAAAGAAATCTTTTTTTGTAAATTATTCGACAAAGAAAAAACAATTTATCAAGAGTTTCAAACTCGACCTTCGTCACGAACAACCTACGCACGCTCTTCTTTCAACGTATCTACTATTCTTAACTTACTATTCGTAGATAGTATAAAATCGAGAGAGATAGAGACAAGGAAAAGAAAAGAAAAGAAAAGAAAAGAAAAGAAAAGGAAAAAAAAACGAAAGGAAAAGAAAATAACGAGGACACGCACGTGACACAGCCAAATATCGGGCGTGCGCGCGGTTACGCGCGTTAGTTGCATTAGGACGTGGAATTAAACGCGAAGCCGATTTGCAGAGAGATAACCAGTTAATTAATGTACAGCACTGTAGTAGTTCTTCTCTTGTATGGTTCCTTTTCAAACGATCTTTCGTTCTTTTTCGATGTAAACGCCTTGAGATAACCATCTAATATATATATATATATATATATATATATATATATATATATATACATATATACCTATATACGTAGGTATTATACATACAAATATACCTACGTATATGCATTATAGGTATACACCTATTTACATATATGTATATATAAATATGTACACATATTTTTACACCATGCAAACTTTCGGATACGTGTGCGTGCACACGCATATCCGTTAAGGCAACCAACGGATAGGAAGGTGCAGCCGACGTTGCAAAAACTTTAACGACCGGGGCCACGTTCAACGGAACGGAGAAGCCCACGAAAAATCTGCATGTAATACCGCCACCGAAACTCCACGAAAGAAATGTCGAAGATTAATGCAACTCCTCGCATCGTGTATCCAAAAAATTGTTTCATCGAACAAACGAAAAGGAGCGACCTCTTTCGTTTCGCCAGAAACGAAGAAGAAAAGAGAAAGCTGTTGGATACTTATTTCTTTCTTTTTTTTTTCTTCTTCTTCTTTCTTTCTTTTTTTCTTCTTCAGCCCTTGCCCCCATCCCCCGTAAATCCCCCACCAACCCTCTGATTTCTCTCCCTTTCGTATCGCCCTTTCGATACTGGTCGATCATCGATCCGATCGATCCATCTATCGTCTCTAGAGACGGGCCGATTCTTAACACGATATTGACCCCAGGTGGTCGTGTCAACTACTTACTTACTTGACAAGAGCATACGCGTGGTCATATGCAAGAGGCAATTAATGCCTCTCCATTTCTGTGTTACAAAGATGCCGTTGAAGGACGATATCGAGCTCCTTGTATCCTAAACTAAGCACTCTCACTCTATCTATCTATCTATCTATCTATCTATCTATCTATCTATCTTTCTCTTTTTCTATTTATTCTCTCCATCTAGCTAATTATCTATCTATCTATCTATCTATCTTACTTTTCGTCCCATCTCTTCGTCATTCTTCCTTTTATTAATTAGCACCGACGAAAGATTCAAGCACGCTCGACGCATCGCCATGTTACATATATATACAATATATAATTGTATATATGTATATGTATATATAGCATAAAGTTCTTAATACATAGTAAGCTATCTTCTTTGGTTTTCTTCATCGTACAAGTTTGAGAGAGTATGAAACACGAGAGGGGCGGGATGGAAGAATGAGAGAGAGAGAAAGATAAAGAGAAAGAGAGAGAGAGGAGTATGTAGGAAGTTATCACAGCAATTTATGCGCTCACCGTAAAGAAAATTTACTCGGAAGTCAGGATCGACTCCTTTGTGGTACGTGTAATAAGTTTCTAACCGACGTCGAAGGGAAATTAAACTGTGACGCGTAGAATACATATTGTTTTGTATATCTATATATATATATACATATATACATACATAAATTATACCATAATAGTAACATAGTATAGTATCATTCTAGTATAATATAATATTGTTTCATTTATCTGTGCAACGTATTAAAAAGATAAAGATATATCACTTTCAACGATCAGTCATTTCAATATAAAACTATCTTCGTTGTGGAAATCGAGTCGAGTCGAGTCGAGTCGAGTCGAGTCGAGTCGAATCGAGTCGAGTCGAGTCGAATCGTCGTCGCTTATTAAATTTGACACTTCAAGAACTCGGAACATTGAAAAGGGAAAAGGAGAGGGAAGGAGGAAGGCAAAAGCGGAGGTTCTCGACGATAACATAGCTGCCAACGTATCTCCCCGTTACTCCATCGATCCATTTGACAACCCCCTCTTGTTGGACCGGGGGCATATTCTCGACAGCCTCGAGGGAATCGGTGGGTGGCTAAGGGGTCGAAGGAGGGACAAGAGAGAACAGGAGAGAAGAGGAAAGGAAAGGGAGATTCGCTAATTTCACTCCGGACACGCGGATACGCGCGTCTCCGTGAAAATACTCAGACGATAAAATTGTCCTGAAGGCGAGCTGGATTCCCTTGGGTTGGCCGAGCATCTCCACTCGAGATGCAATCTTCGACTTTTTCTTTTCTCTTATATACTACACTAGTCGAACGTCTTCCTCTTTCTCGTCCTTTCGTCTTTCTTGCTCGTTCAACCGACGAAAACTACCTTGACGAAGTACCGTGAGACAACCTAAACACTGTTGCGTCTACCGTATTTGAAACAAGGACACACTACTTACTTACTTACTTACTTACTTACTTACTTACTTACTTACTTACTTACTTACTTACTTCTTAGTCTGAAAAAAATTGCGAACGAAAAACTTTTCTTTTTTTTTTTGCTTTTCTCGTGATTTTCAATGGGAGTTTATATGGTACGGTTTAAATTTGATATATGATTTAATGAAATATAGTAGAGTTTTACGACAAAATCGAAGATAAATCGGTGATAAATATATGTTTGTGTGTCTGTATGTATATATATATATATACACACTCTTTTCTACGAGTATTCTCGAGATCGGTTAAAATTGGAAAGGTCTTCGCGTGGGTCAATTCATTGTTGAAGAGGCTATTCTTGACGCGAAATTGCCTGAAATTGGTTTACACGGGCACGTAGGACGGTACGTCAGAAATTGATTCGCCCCTACGTTCTGGCCCTTTTCGTACTTTCGGGACGGTGAATGCATTTAATTTTTCTTCGCGAATGCGTTTTATTCTCGTTTAGGGTCTCTCCTCGAGTGGTCAACCTTGTCGATCTTTAGAAAAAAAGAAAGAAAGAAAGAAGAAAAAAAGAAAAAGAAACAAAAAAAGAAACAATGTGATCGAAATGAGATAGTTATTGTAAAACTATTATTATTACTATTATTATTTTTTCTCCTCTTGAAAAAAGAATTTATATACTATACATACATACATACATACATATATATATATTTATTTATATATTTAGAAACGAAATTTAGAAATAAAAAAAGGAAACATTAGGGTCGTGAGAGTTCTGAGTAATACCCTTAGTCCTCCTTTCTCGTCTCCGGATCGAATTATCGCGCGGAATGAGAAAAATTAATAAAATGGATCAACAACCGGCGCCGTGGGTCGTTCCGGTTGAGAAATTAGTTAAACGGATTCTTTCTCGTCGCGAAAGAATCAACTCGGAGATTTTTTCCTCGCTTCTCCTCGTTTGGTGCTCACATTAATCGAGTTATCTACGAACTACTCTTGAACCATCGTTTTTCGATACGAAATATTCCCTCATATAAATACACATACACATATACACACATTACTTATTCGTGCGTTCGCGCATTTGAACAATTACAATAAACCGTCTATCGAACAAAAAAGAAAATGTTTGAAGATGGAAAAAGATGAAGATGGAAAAGGAAAAGAAGATAACGATGATTGGGACGATCCAATTTCGTAATTAACGTCATCCATCTTCGATGGAAGAAAATTTTGATTCGTCGGCATGGTGACTATGACGTGCTATGACGATATTAAACCATCTCGACTGTGTTTAACCTGACCAGACTTTCGATGTATTATTACCTTTTGCCACTTCGTAGAATGATCGGTCGAATGTGGAAGGAAAAAGAGAAGGACAAACCAACCAACGACGAACGAACGAACGAACGAACGAACGAACGAACGAACGAACGAACGAACGAACGAATGAACGAACGAATGAACGAACGAAGGAATGAAGTAGAAAAGGAAGAGAGATTGAGATAGAGAGAAAAAGAGAGAGAGAGAGAGAAAGAGAGGACGACGACGACGACGACGACGACGACGAAGAGATGACAGGCTTCTATATCAAAACTGGTAGAGTGTATAACGAGGAACCGAGCTGCTCCCGGACCGCAACAAAAACGCCGCAAAGCGCTCGGAGCGGCTTAATTGCTTAATCAGACGTAGTAAATCTTGCGACAGAGGCATTTACGCGCGATATTATAAGACATAGCGCCGTCTCTCTTTCTCCTATCCGTGAACCATATCGAATTATTGTCTCTCAAATAAGTTACATACTTTGATATTGTATATATACAATATATATATATATATGTACGTATGTATCTGTATATATATATATATATACCTACTTAAGTACTCGAACAGCTCTCAATAAAACCTGGAATACACAATGGAGACCAGTTCGCTCCACGCCATTCTTGGCAGGCCGCGGCTGCTATAGTTTTTATATCCTGCCACTCCGATAATAATACTCAACCGTTGCTAAAGGTTAATCACCTGACGGATAAAACGTTTTCATCGTTCGTTGCTCCCGCTCAAGTTTTTCTTTTTTTTCTTTTTTCTTTTTTTGGATTCTCCTGTTTCTTTCTTCTTTTCCATTATTCTTCTTTTTTTGTTAATTACTCATAAACAAGCATTCTCGTGGGATCATTCCTGTTAAGAAGTACAAATTTCCAAGGAAAAATCGAGCAGCTAGTGTCGATTTCGTGTAAATCTCCGGTAACAAGATGCTCATTTGTGGGTCTCTCGTTAAGGAGAACACCCAGTACATTAAGGGATAGCCATAGCCGATGATGTAATGCAACACTGCAGTCCTGATCCTGATCCTTGAATGAGATGGTATCTCCGTCGTCCCGCACACGATACCTGCCCGCACTGCATATACACACATGTACATACATAACACGTTCCGCGTATTATTGTTAAGGAGATG
Organism: Vespula pensylvanica; assembly: GCF_014466175.1. Taxonomy (NCBI): domain Eukaryota; kingdom Metazoa; phylum Arthropoda; class Insecta; order Hymenoptera; family Vespidae; genus Vespula; species Vespula pensylvanica. The sequence goes on from NC_057694.1 coordinate 2,216,810, forward strand.
GTATCATGTGACCTTGGTAAATCCTTTATCGTTCGGATCATCCTAGAACACCAGCATCCCTTCTTATTATCATTTTGATAAATTCGACGCTCGAAAGTATTCTCGTCGATTAATACTTATCAATATCTTTGTTGGTAATATTTTTTGCGACAGTAGTGAATTTTTATCTTTTTCTTTATCACTTTTATTTCATCTTTTTATTTTCTTTTTCTTTTCATCATCAAGAAAATTCATCGGACGACCAACGATTTTAACATGAACGAGAAACAGGACAATGACAAAAAGCGCCCGGGAGCGATGAAAACGTTACCCCTATCGCGAGCAATGATATCCCCCCCTAGTGGGTCAGTGGTGCATGAAACAGTTAAGCATCGACAATGTAAGCCAATCAAGGGGTGGATATATAAGGGGTGTATCACAGAGCGAGACGCGGTAATCACTTGAAATTACGTTAAATTTAAATTTTTTACTCTCTGCGCCTGGGGGCTCTCGTATCTTCGTCATTTGATAATGTTAGTCCTGGCAAACGTTATATAAAGTAAAGAAGATGTACCGTTATATCCTTCTTCTCTTGAATTCTATTGATCTCAAAGTTAAAAAAAAAAAAAAAAGATAGAAAAGAAAGAAAGAAAGAAAGAACATAATTAATTACTGTAATAATCAAACGAAAGCATGAAATGTTTAATCTGGAAGCGAGGTTATCCGAGATAACCAACGTTGGAAATTATTAGCAAAGATATATTCTGATAGAAACTCACGTTAGATTCCCTTTAGAATGAGCTGGCCAAAACCCCTTGGGGCTTTCTGGAATAGTATAGAGCAACAAAATAATAACGCTGCTTTAAGGAGTAAGAGAGGAAGAGGAAGAGGAGGAGGAGGAGGAGGAGGAGGAGGAGGAGGGTGATGGTGATGGTAGTGGTGGTAGTAGTAGTAATAATAGTAATAGTAGTAGAATGATGTTGGTAAAGGAAGTTGAAGGGGTGTAAGGAGAATAAGAGGAGGGAGGAAGGAAGGAACGAAAGCGGTGATCGCGAGTGGAAAGTAGTGGGGAGTTAGGGTGCAGCCAACGAAACACACACTGCGACTAAAAGGCTTACGGGGTAATTTGCGACGGCTTAAGGCCGACCCAATCTGATCCATCTCGCGTATATACGTGAAATCTTATACCCAGCAGAGCCGTACGATCTTCTTCTTCTTCTTCTTCTTCTTCTTCTTCTTCTTCTTCTTCGTTCTTGTGAAGATAAAAAAAGAAAAAGTAGCGAAAGGAGAAAAGAAACTTTAAAGTCGCGAGAGAGAGAGAGAGAGAGAAGGAAGATGAAGAAACGGGAGTCTTTGAAAAACGATACAAAGTTGCCTCAATGGAACCTTCTCCTTTCCTTTTTTCCTCTCTTTTTCCTTCCTTTGCATCCTTTTTTTTTTACAATCTTCTATATCTTTCTCTCTTTCTCACTCTATCTCTCTCCTGGTATGTCTCTTTCTCTCTTCCTTTCTCGTTCGGCTTCCAACGTTCTGCGTCCTGAACACGAGACCAGCGGACTTTACGGGCTGTCGCGCAGAATTTGGCCAGTAAATTTTTTCCCTGAATATGCTTAATTGAGCGTGCGTCGAATTGGAGGAGGTTACCACGAGACTATCCCCTTTTTGCTTCCTCGTGGGTCTCCTTCGTCAACTTTACTATTACTCCTTAAGGTCGTTTCGTATTAATCGACCAATCGAGTAGACGTATCTCCTTTCCATCTCGAAATTTTATCGAATCTTCTGTCTTTTCTCTCTCTCTCTCTCTCTCTTTCTCTCTTTTTTTTTCGTCTCACCTATGATATCAAATAAAATATCTATATATAAATATATATATACATATTTATTATATATATATATATATATAATTTCTGAAGGAGAACTGTGAATGATCAAATTCATTCGTTTACGTAGCAAGTAAAAGAGAAAGACACAAAGAGGGCACGCAGACATATTTCAGGAGCGGAACTTAATTTACCCCGAAGTGTGCCACGAGACTCGAATCGATTCGAGGGCCCTCGAACCTCGAAGAGAGGCTCTAAGCGACGGCGCGTGCCTCAATCGGATGGCATTGAGGTTCCTCTCTTCTACTCCTCTCTCTCTCTCTCTCTCTCTCTTTCCTTCTTACGATAATTGAGAGACGTCCGTTATAACACGAACTCTTAAATTTGTCCACTTTCGTGGTGAAAACGTCCGCTCGAATTCTTCGAAACTCGATCGATCCGTAATAATATTTGTATTGGACAGTCAAAGATATGGGAAGAGTACGATTCGAAAGAAGTCGAATTTATTTTGTAAAAGGGAAGGACGTTACTCGAGTAGACTTGCGCAAATAAGATAAAGGAAAAAGAAAGAAAAAGGAAGAAGAAAAAAAAAAGTGAAAAAAAGGAGGAGGAAGATGAAGAAAATTCGAACGGCGAATTCTCTGTTCATTCTTTCTCGGATTCCATCTTCTACGTCAACTTCGCGTCACAAAAAGAACCCTACGCGAACGTTTAGGACACGTTAAGAGGCTCTTCACGATGTTTGCCAGCAAACACCCTTCGTTCTCGCGTTGCTTCGATAGCGCCCTTTGCTACTTCTCTCTTATTCTCTCTCTCTCTCTCTCTCTCTCTTTTTCTATCTTATACTATAGGCACAAGAAGCCTAAGCATTCGTGTCCCTTTTACTCGCGCACAAACGGAGTCTGATTACATATTAATTATTTACCGAGCGATTTCTTATGTATGTATATACGTATATATATATATATATGTACATGTATGTGTACACACACTTACGTACGTATATATATATGTATGTACCGCCCAGCTTCTACGGGGACGGGTCATTAAATTAAATGAAACGCTGAATCCTCATTGTAAGAAGGAGCCGTGAGAGTTCGTGCCTCGAAATGTTCATTGAAATTCGAGCTGCCCTACGTGCAGCAGCAGCAGCAGCAGCAGCAGTAACAGCAGCAGCAGCAGTACCACCAGCAGCAGCAACAGCAGCTCACCTTCTTCTGTCTGTCTCTCTCTCTCTCTCTCTCTCTCTCTCTCTCTCTTTCTCTCTGTCTCTTCCTCTCAGTCTTTCTTCTCCTTCTTCCCTTCTTCCACACGCGAGAATGATTTTCCACTTACCTACCTACCTACCTACTACTACTATTACTACTATTACTACACTACTACTACTACTATTACTACATCCGTGGTAACGTAGTAATCCCTTGGAATTTAGCTCTCTAACAAGCACGTATTTCCTTCGCCAGACGTTTCCCATCAGTTTACTCGTCTTTAACGTCGAACTATCGAACGTTCAAACAAACTCGCTAAAACCACGTTGTAGCTTATACGGTGGTCGAGTAATTACATCCAGGTAGGTAATTGAGTTTTCCAATCGTTAGCTCGCCGATTTGGTAAGTTTGTCGGTTACTACCAAATATGCGTTAGCGGCAAAGGATACGAAAGGATCGAGGGGGTAGGAGGGGGTGAGGGAGAGAGGACAGAGGTAGCGGCGACGATGGCGGTAGTGAAAAAAAAAAAAAAAAATACTAGAAACGATTATCCTTTCTCTCATCACGCTTCGATGAGATCTACAAGTCTCGTCTTTACCTACACGATTATTTTCTCAACCTATGTTTCCATTTCGGAAGATGTTCGCGGTGATCGATCGGCCGAGGATAATTGATTGTATTTTTTTTTCTTTTTCTCTTTCTTTTTCTACTTCCTTTTTTTCTCCATTTTCTTTTAAAATCTCTTCTAGTTTGAAAGTCTGAAACAACGGGATTAGGACTTCGCCTTTTTACTTCTCTCTCTCTCTCTCTCTCTCTCTCTTTTTCTCTTATACGTATATATATCTATATACATCAACCGTTGAAGGTCGGGACCAAGAAGGATTTAATTTTCGAAGATTTTTCCCACGGACTGGCCGGCACATACACATAGGTAGGGCCTTTTTCGAGTATCTGGGCAAACACACTCGAAACCGTCTATGCTGCTCTTGTAGGAAAAATGTTTGTCGTCCCTAGTCAATGACCATTGCCTTCCTCATGGACAAGAAAGAAAATGTCCTGTGACATGTTCCTCGTTCTTTATTCTTTCGTTCGTTCATTCGCTCCTTCCTTTCTTTCTTCTTGTCCATCTTTTCCCTTTCCTTTATCTTTTCTTAAAAAAATTCGATAAATAACGTCACAAAATTATTTCTCATCTATCTACGAATGAACGAATCTACTCGGCTACAAATCGATCAACACGAACTAATCTGAAAATATTCGACGCACGATTAAATTCTAGACGATCGATATCTCGATTCTCTCGATGATGAACCTTCGAAGAAAGATATTATATAAAAAAAAAAATGAAAAAAAAAAATTGAAACAAAAAGATTTTTAATAAGAGAGACATGTGTGTCTGTGTACGTATATGTATGTATTGATGGGGGGAAGATATCCGTTTTCGGTTTAAAAATCTTGACAAACATATTGAAAGTTGTCGGAACAAGTGAAAGATACTCTTTCTCTCTTTTCCTTTCCCTCTCTCTCTCTCTCTCTCTCTCTCTCTCTCTCTCTCTCTCTCTCTCTCCGTCCCTCTTTAGCAAACATTTGCCTGAATTCTCAGGGCTCTTGTCGTTGCAAATGGCCGTCGTCCTCGGACGACGGAGGTGAATCGTCCGGTTAACTCGAACAAGCTTCTTATCTTCGAGCGTCTTTCCAGCCGGATACAAAATGTTGCGAATTCACGTACTGGTCGTTTACCGTGTTCACTACAACGTGTTAAAGTACTTACTTCTTTTCTTCTTCTTCTTTTTTTTTATTTCTTCTCTCTCTCTCTCTCTCTCTCTCTCTCTCTCTCTCTCTCTCTCTCTCTCTCTTTCTCTCACTCTCTTCTTTTCTTACACGAACGAACTTCTTTGTAACGTGCCTACGCGCTTTATCCGTCCGATGCATCGTCGAAACGCACAATCGCGATAAAGTAGACCGCGTGCGAGCCACGATTCGTCTCGCTACTTCCGCTCGTTCGTTTCTTGCTAAAGTTAAAACGACGCGATCTTGAAAAGCTAACTAACCTTTCCCCGTTAAATAGGATACATAGAAAAACTATGATAGAGAAAATTTTAACTTTGGTAAGGTTTCCAATGTAAGTAAGTAGAGATATTCAGCGAGTAGTATCCTTTGCTCATTTAACCGGTTTGACCTGGGAGAAATATGGCATAGAGGATTTGAAGAGCGCCGGCTTTTCGTTTCGAGAGTGAGACAAAAGCTAAGGGAGAGAAATAGAGAGAGAAAGAGAGAAAGAGGAAGAAAAAGAGAAAGAGAGAGAAAGAGTAAAGACAGGGTTGTGAGGGCGAAGAAAGAACTGAGCATCGGGGGTCGACTCGAGCAAGTAGGCCCGTATCGTTTTAACGTCTCTATTAGCGGCTATTAAAAATGAGCTAGCGACGAAAAAAGCAGTGAAACGAGTGGGTCGGGGATGACGAGGAGAGAAAGAGAGAGAGAGAGAGAGAGAGAGAGTGAGTGGGTCCTGCCTAGGATGAAAATCGCGGGGCCTCTGTTCACATGCCGTCTCCTCCTCGTACCGGTATCCAGTTACCTTTTGTCAGAGCCTTCGTCGTGGCTCAGATTCTCGAACGATATGTACCCCATTGTGTGTACCGGGTATTTAGCATGGCACGGGGTTGGTCCAAAAAATCGAGCGAGAGAGAAAAAAGAGAAAGAGAGAGAGAGAGAGAGAGAGAGGGAGAGAGAGTAGACCGTGGCTCGTACCACGCACAAAATCCACGGTATCCCCTGACACACGGGGTAGATTCTGTTAAAATGATATCCCCCGTCACTCTTCTTTGAGGTCCTTTCCAGACGGGATTCTTGATCGAGATATAACTATGAAATCGATCGTTTTCCCCCTCTTTTTTCTTTCTCTTTCTTTTTTACTTTTTACTTTTTTCTTTTATCCTACCTTTCTTCTTCGCTAGATCGATGAAAGATTATGGAACGAATGTGTTCGATCGAAAAATAAAAAAGAGAGGGGAGGATTGAAAAACATCGAGAAAAATCCTTGAAGAATAATACAACACTCGCGAGGAGAGATAGAGTTAATCGATCAATTCTTAGATATTTTCGAGTCCAACGAAATACTTGATTCGCGATAAGTTTAAGGCAAAAAAAAAAAAGGATCGTCGATTCGAGCGAGCATCATTCCGCGCGTAATTACAGCAGCCTCGGTCACGGCTCCGACCCTTTCTTTCTTTCTTTCTTTCTTTCTTTCTTTATCTTTCTCTCTTTCTCTCTCTCTCTCTCTCTCTCTCTCTCTCGCCGTCATCGTCGTTCGTGCATAATACTTTATAATATACGAGGGATTTCAAAAATGACTCGTCATGCGGCGTAAATACTTAACGGCAGGGCGCATCCTCATCGGTCTCTGTAGTCTCTCACTCTTTCTCTCTCTATCTATCTATCTCTCCTCTTTCTTTCTCACTCTCTCATGACTGCACCTGATACTTTCCCCTCTCTTTCGCGGCTTGATGAATTTCTTTTTTAATCAGCCAAACCCGTGGACGGCAAAGGCAAAAGGATGGATCTCCGTCACCTGTGCTCCTCCTTTCTTTCCTTTTTCATATAAACTTTTTATAAGGTTTTGCGATTCGCAACGCGAATCTCGAAAGAGAGGAGGAACTTGTACTACACGCGCGTCCCAGAAAGTGAACCAAATGTGTCTTGGAGTTTTATATCAAACGAAGAGTGAAGAGTAAAAGGGAAGAAGGGAGTGGATATATAAGAGTAAGAAAGGAAAGGAAGGAAAAGGGGGAAAAAAAGTAGAGAAAAAAGGAGCAAAGAAGAAGAAGAAGAAGTAAAAAAAAAGAAAGGAGAAAAAAATAAAAAATAAAAAAAAAGGAAAAGAAATAAAGGAGAAAGAAGAAGAAGAAGAAGAAGAAGAAGAAAGGAGAAAGGAGAAAGGAGAAAGAAGAAAGAGGAAGGGAAAAGAAGGGCGAGAATAAAAATCGCATGGAAATAATTCCGCGAGTATAGATCGTTAAAGGAGAGGGGAGAGAGAGAGAGAGTGCCTCTAAAGGCACTCTCTTTTTTAAAAGACGAAACGCTCGAAACGAAACGTTTCACGATCGATTCGCGACGATTCACGCGAGTTTCGAGAGTAATTAATCGTACGTCGACCTACCGCCCATCTCCATTGGTATTTCTAATGTATTATACGTACGCGTGTATGCGTATACGTGTGTGTGTTAAAAAGAAAGAGAAAGAGAGAGAGAGAGAGAGAGAGAGAGAGAGAGAGAGAGAGAGAGAGAGATAGACAGGTAGAGAATAAACGAGAGACGAGAATAATGAGCGCGGTGATTCGGTATTAAAAGATCAGAGTAACGTAATACCTGGCCTCTTCCAGTCTGCTCTTTCTCGTTACACCACCATCCCCCATCCCCATACGTTTCTTTTTTAATATCTTTTTTTTTATTTATTTATTTATTTATTTTTTCTTTTCTTTCTCTCTTTTTTTTTTCTTTGAACAAAAATCGACATCTAAAGCTCGTCGTGCCTCCGCACTTTCGGCCGGGCAACGCACGTCAAAGCCTCTTCGGTACTTGAATGGAGGCAAAGCGATCAGCTGAAACAAAACGTGAGGGTTTGCCTCGCACGTATAATAAGTCGTGCCGCTCGTGCGGGTGTCTTATGAAAAGAGTAAGGAGCGAGACAAAGAGGAGCGGTTTCTGAGCATAATTAAAACGCGTCGACTGTCTTGTACTCGAAGAATAAGACGCGAGAAAAGGACAGAGAGAGAGAGAGAGAGAGAGAGAGAGAGAGAGAGAGAGAGAATACGTGTGCGGGTTCGATTACCGTGTCCAAACGTGTTCCAAACAGGTCCACGTGAGAGTTGTTCACCTCGAATTATATCCCACTATCTCGAGAACCTCTTTTTTCCTTATTCTTTCTATAACGTTCAAACAACGAAATTAGATTAGTTTTATGTAGCTAATTTAGTTATGTATGTATGTATGTATCTAATTACGTATATATACTTTCGAAAAGTATTACATCCTTTTCTCTGTTCGTATTTTTACCATCTTATTTCTTACAACGGAGAGAGAAAGAGAGAGAGAGAGAGAGAAAGAGAGAGAGAGAGAGAGAGAATAATTTCTGTGGATTCTGATAGATTTCTAACAAATTTCAATCGAATCGAATCGAATCGAATCGTAGAGAAGTGTTAAAATGAAAGACGAGGAGTCTTTCCGAAGAGGAAAGAATCGACTCCAAGATCGGTGGAGGTGTTACCGTGGTAACAGTACGAGGTTCAGACTCGATTAGCAACGAAAATACGGTAGGATCTTGGGAGGTCTGTCGGTTGAATCGATCTGGAGTTCGAGGGGCTTTTAAGGGGACCGCAAGGTCTCATTGTCTTTGAAGTAGCAAAGGATTCTCTTCATCGTAGACAATAGCTCAGACCATCGACCTAACGTCGTTTCTTACCTTCAAAACGTCAAAATCGTCTTGATATCTCGAAAGTACTTTTGTCTTTTATTTTGGTGGGCCAAAGGAAAAAGAAAAGAAAAGAGAAGCGAAGAGAAGAAAAGCAAAGGAATTAAAGAAAATTACAATTTTACGATCGAGTAATAAAAATAAAGTTCAATCTTTATGTCCGCGTTAAATCCTCGTTAAGTCTTGAAACATGACGCTATTATCGAATATATAACATTATCGCGGAGTTCATAACTTGTTGTATCAAATTTATGTCGGCGATTTAAATGCGCAAATAATCGTCGTGTGCGGTAAAAATTCTATACAACGGAAAAATAACACTTTCCTGTCGGCGAGTGTGAGGATTAAGATCTCTGATGTGGAAAGTTATTCGTCATTTCTGTCGTCCGGAAGATGCGTCGCGTGGGAAGTCTCGCCGAGTTTCTATATCTATTCCTAATCTCTTGAGTAATGAGGTGGATCCCTTTTCTCTGTCTCGTTCGTTCCCTCTTTCTCTCTTTCTCTCTAAAGTAGCGAACACGACTCAAGAATCATCGTTACTCTCCCGTGAATCCTTGCTCACCTGGGAAGGATGAACCCACTCATTAATTACGCGCGCGCTCCGGTGTGATGACTGGAAACAAAAGCGTTTTCACTAAGGTGCACATGCAGCTATATACGAACGAGGAACGTGAGGAACGATTAAAATTCCCCACGATGATCTTACACCTACGCACCTCCTCTATCTACGGCTGACCAGGTTCGAGAGTTCGTACTGCCGATGAACTTCGTTAACCTTTTCGTTCGACGTACGTTCGTCGAGTAACAGATCCACGATAACGTTGATCGATATAAAAGAAAGATTGGATGAACCAGACTTAGATATCTACGTCGTTTCTTCGTACCCGTATTATAACAGACGAGTCGGTTTTTTTTTTTTTTTTATAAACGAAACGAGTTTCTATTCGATAGGATTGATCTCAGTATCGCGTGAAAAAATGCGTATAAAGTAATGCGAACGTATTTAAATTTTCGTATTTAAAATTCCGTATTTTTTGCTTTAGAATGCAGCAACAATCGGGCCCAGGAAACGGAAACGCTAGGCGTGCATTGAGTCCAGGACCAGGTGGTAGCGACTCCGAGGATTCTGATATTTCTCTTGGAGGAACATCGCCACCATCGCCGAGTTCCTCTCCTCCTCCTACTCATCAACCATCTCCTGTACCATTGGGTCCTCTCGGTCCACTTCCACCACCCTCCCTAAACTTCCGTTTTGATCCGACTCAGTCACAATTCCGATTTGGTCACGCGACGGCCTTCAAATTCCCGCCAGCTGGTTTCCGGTTTGGTCCGCATAGTCCACAGCATAATCACCCGAACATCGCAGGTGGAGGGATTTTTAGGTTGGCCGAAAGTAGCCCCTTTCAAGCTGTAGGACCTAGAGGTGACCTTGGCTCCAGGTAAAAATCAACACCTCTTTTCCCCGAGAAAACGAATTACATTACTTGTTAACACGATAGATGGAGGATCGATCGAGTGCTTTGCGAAACAATATTTTTATCCTACGTTTGCAGACTACCAGATCCACTTGGGCTACCACCGCCAAGGCTACACCCTCACGATGGATTGCTACATCATCCACACCCACAACATCCTTTACCCGAGGGAATATCTAGGATATCCGAGGGCTCCCGGCTATCCGATGGACTCTCAGAGGCTCACAGTCCGCCACTGATGGCGACGAATCTGTCGGTGACGGGTCCTTTGAGAGTGGCCGTGCCTAGTCCACACACGCCATCCTCCAGAGGTAGTCCATCCTCGAATCAGCAGACTCCTCAGGGGCAGGCTCAAGGTCAAGGCTTGATAAGGGTCGCTACACCGCCGCCTAATCCAAAACCGCCGCAAATTCACAGGCCGTTTTCGCCGGCGTGATACGACAGGACGAGCGAGAACGAAGACATCATTTCGGAAAATGTGGAAGACGATCGTTCGTCGATATCGAGGTACGAGTCGAATATCGGCGAAGACGTTCAGCAAAGACGTTTCGAGATCTTGTGAGGAACGATTCCTCGAAAGAATCAAAGTGAACTTCCGTACGAAAGAAATCTCTTTCGAGGATAGTGACGGGCCGATAGAGGGGGGTGGCACGAGAACGGGGGTGAGGTGGGAGGGAGGGAATATTTGTGGATTAGGAAGAAACTTTGCCGCGCGGGAGATTTAAACAAGAACGGAGAGTGAGAACGAACCGATTCTCTCGCGAGGTTCCGAGAGGTTTCCGAAGGAGTCTTACGATGAAAGGGAGAAAAAAGGCCGTTGTGCGGGTCGATTGATTCGCGATCGACGATTGACGATGTGAGTGATATCATTTTAGAACGAACAATTGGATCGTGTTGAATCGATCGCACAAAAGAGACGAGTGCAATATCTCGATTTCGGACGGGATGGGACGGGACGGGTGGCGAGGAAGAGGTGAGACGAAGGAGAAGGTAGAAAAGGAGAGGAAAATATATGATTGATATATAATTAGATTATATATCATTGTGTGTACATAATTGAGAATAGATGATTTCGTCGAAAATTCTTACGAACGATCTCGTTTCACAATTAACGATTGTTTCCAATGAGAATAGGAAACTTTCTATGTTTGTGTAACATTTTCTTGGGTGAAAAGAATTACGCGGCTTGTAAATAGCGTTTGAAAGAGATCGGTAGATCGATCGATCAAGTGTACGACATATATTATATATATATATATATATACATATATGTATGTGTATATATATATATATGTACATATATATATATATACCCACACATATATTTCAAATATTAGAACGTTCTTCTTTTTGCACGGCGTCATATTCCTCACGATGATACGAGCGACGTCACTCGATGGACATCAAACTTGCGATTTAATTTCGAAAAAATATGAAAAGGCAAAAAAAAAGGAAACATTAACTTTCGACTTTGTATGTTTTGCGATTAGCTCGTCCGATCGTCTCCGTTCACTTGACGTAACCCTAACGTTACTCTTTCCTTATTAAATGCGATTATAGTTCAAAAATTTTCATTGAGTTAATTAATCGAGATATCCTCATTTACAATAGAGTTCAATCTAAAATATATTAATTTTTCATTGAGTTAACATTTTAATAAGATGTCAATAATTTTTATATCAACATTGCTGAGCTTTATATCAACGAACTTTATTATTAATTATTATATGCTTTTATATACTCGCGTATACTACCTGTTCACCGATTCAGCGATACCGTAATGGCGGCCACTTTCGTCGTAACGAAAGGGTTAATGCGGTGAAAAGATTTTTCAAAGAATATAACTCAAAACCGCATAATGCCATACGCCGTTACTCTGAAAAGGAGAAAGCAAAACGCTCGTAGAAAATTGAGACGTCGGACAAACTAATTTACGCTCCCTCGGCGATTACCCCGTTCACCCCTGCTCCCCCTCTCCCCATACCTTGTTAGACTAAGTAGAAACTAGCGACTTGTAAATTCATTAATTGACCCGGTCTTTGAAGGTACGCCACTTTGAAAGTAAAACTTCAACTTGTTCGTATTTTGCCAAGGATGAAAGTCCAATCGATCTTATTATGCGAGATACCACAAATGATAACGGCACTGATAATGACGATGATATTGATAATAAAAATGAAGATAGAAACCTGCGACCACGTTCGCTAGATCCAATCCTTTTCTCTTTGTAGATAGACTCAATAGTAAAATTCTTGTATAATCGGCCCTATAAATATGAACATAATACGGTCTACATGCTGTATAAGTATGTTACGTAAAGATTATTAACGCGAAATTATAAACAGATATAAATATATTAACAAAAATACAGCATTATTATTAAATATTATTATTATCATTATATATTATTATTATTATTATTATTATTATTATTATTATTATTATTCTATTCTTCATTATTACATTATTCTTTATTATTATTATTATTATTATTATTATTATTATTATTATTATTATATTCTTATTAAAATTATTATTATATATTATTATTTGCCCTTGTAAATACAATTCACGCGAAAATATATCAACAGATTATTATGACATTAATCACGAGTACTTTCTATGCCTATCATATCTTCTCGAATTCCGAGCCTCATCCAGACTGTTCTTCTTCCTCGTTCTTTCGATCCATGAAAAACAAAATAAACCCTTTAGCAAAATAATCTTTGATCGACGTCATTAATATGACCCAACGCATACTTACTCCCCTTAAACCCACGAAAGAAAAAAAAAAAAATATATATATATATATATAAAAAAAAAGAAAAATTTCACTTTGATTTCTATCGTTACTTCAAGTAAAACGCGTAATCGAAAAGATAATCGAATGAAAGAGATATAGAAAAGAGATAAAAGACGAAGAGATGGAGTTATCGTCACGATTGAAACGAGAGTAATAAAGAGAGCATAAGAGAGAGAGCAAAAGAGAGAGAAAAAGAGATAGAAAAAGAGTGAACGTCGTTGCGCGATAACGTTGACGTGGGCGGGTGTCGCTGACAAAATGGACCAATCGTGTGGCTTGCTCGCCTGTAACCGATCCCGTAGGTACACCAGGAACTAGGAACATCGACCAAGGCTCTCCCGAAAAGCCGATATGCCCAGAGCGCACGCCTAAGCGCGTCCTGGTCGTCGACTCCACCCTACACGATGCCTTCACATGAGCCACTGCTTCCTTTTTACTTTACTCCCTGACTGTATTTCTCTCTCTCTCTCTCTCTCTCTCTCTCTCTCTCTCTCTCTCTTTCTCCCTCTTTGTCTTACCCTCTCTTTCTTTCTCTTTCTCTGTCTCTATCTTTTCTATCCCCTCCCTATCACCCTTCTTTCTTTCCTTCTCTCTCTCTCTTTCTCTCTTTGACTCTCTCTCTCTCTCTCTCTCTCTCTCTCTCTCTCTCTCTCTCTCTCTTTCTCTCGCTGAAAGTGCTCAACAGCTGAGTGGATTCTTGGTTCGAAGATGGAGTCGAGTAGTACGAAGACATTTTCCTGTAAGAGTCTTTACTATTCTTTTTCTCAACATATTGCCATACTTCAAACACTTAATTCGTTTGTATGTAATAAACATACATTTTTATGTACAACGAACGTCGATACACATTCACTTTTATATATCTTTGCTATCTTCTTTTTTTTTTTATTTTCGAGAATCTCTCTCTCTCTCTCTCTCTCTCTCTCTCTCTCTTTCTTTCTATCAAATATTTTTTCTTAACATATTGCGTATACGATATCGCGTATACTATATTCCTCGCGTACTCAACTCGTACGTATGTAACATAGAGACAAACACGCACACATATATACATATAATACCGTGTGTCGTAACATAATTCATTTTTATATACTATCTAACTTTCATATTATTCTATTTCTCAAGCTAGTCTCTGACTATTGAAAAAAATATAAATGGAGATATGTTGAAAACGGACGAACGATTAACGACGATTACACCGGAAATAAGAATGCTAGTAGTTACATACTACTCCTACTATATTATATATCGCTGTAACGCGGTATAAACATCAGATATAGTGTGATTTAGTAACAGACGCGAAAATGAACGGACCGTTACATAAGCACGAGCGTGCTGGCACGAACAATACTAGTTTCGACGCATACGCCTGCAGGAATTTTGTGGTCGAGAATGAAAGGATGGATGTCGCGATTATCGATAGGCATCGGGTACCGTGTACCGTTTTCAAGGTATTATGTTCTCTTTCTCTCTCTTTCTCTCTCTCTTTCTATCTCTATCTCCATCTTTTTTCAGCTACCTTCCCCTTCCTCCCCCATCATCCCTTCTCCCACATCACCGTCGTTCGACGCCACGGTCACCGTCTTGCCGCTCGTGTTTTGACAGTTGCTGCTCTGACACCTCTGGCACATTCATTAGGAAGTGGTTCTCATTTTTTAATGTTCGTGTAAAATATGAAAAAATAAAATTTGAATGAAACGAAATTTCGCTGAAACGAATTGATATAAAAGTTTTATCTCAATGAACAGGCTCTTTTAATCGGATAAAATTTCGGCGATTAGGATTATCAATAAATCTTAGAATATTATTTCTGATCTCTGACAGATAAAAAAAAAATATATATATATATATACGTGTAAATTATTTTTAGAATGTATAACTTATACGTAAACGATGAGAGGAAGAATAAAATAGAGCGATATAGGTAACCGACGATAAAACTTACAATTAGCGAGTTAGACGAGGACGTTAATAACGAGGGTCCCTCGATTGAGAGCTCCTGAGGGAACTACAGCTGTCCGGATTTAGATGTTTAGGATAATGCAGTGTGGCCGGGGCCTTACAACAAAATAATGTAGTCCATTCTGAATAGCGGAGAGTTGGAACGGGAAAGCGGGAAAGAGAAGAGAGATAGGCGTCGCAACGCACGAACCGAGAAACCGGGATAGGTGGAAGGGGGAGGGTGATCTAGTGAGATAGATAGATAGATAGATAGATAGAGATAGAAATAGATATAGAGACAGAGAGAAAGAAAGAGAGAGATAGATAGAGAGAGAGAGATGGCTCGAAAAGAGAGTAGCGACGAAGTAACCATTTCTCTAGTGGTTATTTGTAGACAGATTCGACACTTCGACAATGCCGTGAAAATAATAATGGGGGCCCACGTAGGGGAGCCGCCACTATGGGAGGCCTTAGTGAGATTACGATGCCTACCAGGTATTTGTTGTAGGTCTTAGGTCGGCACTGGGGTGCCATGGAGAGGCGTGAAAGTGATTGTAAATCTTCCTAGGATCTTTTTAAAATCGCTACACGCCATTGTTGCGGTAAGAAGTTTTTGAGGATTTCCCTTCGCTCTCTTCGTTCCAACGGACTCACCCCTCGCGTTCCGACACCTAGCTCCTTCTTCCGGCCCAGTCGAAGGATCATGGGCTCTTGGATGCTCAAGGGTGCGAGAACAAGTCGAGGAAAAGGAAAAGGAAAAAAAAATTTGAATGAATGAATGAATGAACGAATGAATGAATCAAAGAATGAGTGAATGAATGAAGAAGAAGAAAGACAAAGTAACTTGCAAAGAGGAAAATATTAAAAGTAAACGATGCATTTTTTGGAAGATAAAAATCGAAGATAAACGAGCAACTTGATTTATAAAGCTCGATCGACTTGTTATTATCGGTACGATTGATCCGATAGGTCATGGACCGTAAGGGAAATATAAATCATGATTATTGCTCTAGATATCTTGTATAATTGGTAACGAGTAAAATAAAACTCGATTGATGTATCTATATAATACATAATTATCACGTTGTATGATGTTGTTGTAGGCATACGTATGCAAGTAGATATATCGAAACGAAATCATACGTAATAACGATCAATCGTTTTTCCAACGAAAATGGAATACCGTTGAAGTTTCCTGTTCGAGATCGATGCAATAAAACCATCCCATGAATGACGGAATTTGAAAATCGATGTCTCCTCTTTCACCCCACCTTTCCCTCCCCCCCCTAAATCTGAGTTCACACGGAGTTAATGAAAGGTTTGATATAACTTGTCATTCTTTGACATAATGCGACACCGGCGTCCATTTAATTCAAGTATATACCGTGCATGGAATTTCAATGGGGGTGTGTCGCAGTACGTAACCCTAGGACCCCTTCGATTCACGGGGTCCGAACTAACTTCATGGGAAAAACAAAATGTTTTACTAGCTGCTCTTGGAAAACACTCTCTATGTCTCTCTCTCTGTCTCTCTCTCTCTCTCTCTTTGGTTTGTCATTTCACGTATTCGCAAACGTTTGTGCTACGAATCACGCACGAGTCGACAAATAAAGTATAAATGATTGTGTTAGAAATTTTCTATGATTTATTTTCTCGCGTGTTTTGTGATCCGTAACAAAAAAAAAAAGAATAAAAAAAATAAAAAAGGGTAATAATAAATAAAAACGAAAAAAAAAACCTCAACGAAAAATAGACACATGTATTTATAACATGTAAATTTATACGAACTACGAATAACAAAGTTTTTTTTTTTTTTTTTTCCCCCTATAAAAATTGCATCAAACTATGCGAAATTTTCTTACAACTTTTCTACATAGGAAAACCCCATACACGTAGTACTTCATGCTATCCGAAGAGTCGGCACACACGGATATGTCAGGCGTCAATGCCCTTACGAGGTATTAAGCCGCTTAGTACCACAGAGTTTATATTGCGCTCGATGGAGAGTATATCCTAACTCCGTAGAACTTATACGGGAACCCATACTCCGCTTACCATGCATTATTTTACTCCCACCTTCTATCTATATCCATAGTACTATCATCTCTACATACTTCAAATTCGTTAATTTAAAACTGAAAAGAATTCATTACGAGATTACTTGGATGAAAAAAAGAAAAAAAAGAAAGAAATAATAATAACGATAAGAAATTAATTAATTAATAATAACATAGAAAATAAATATATACAAGACATCGATAAAAAAAATCCTTCAACTTAATATCTCTTTCTTCTTTTTTATTAGCAAAGAAGACGTTGCGAAAGAAGAAAGTTTCCGAGTAGGTATTACGCAAAACTGTATCGGCTTTTCCGTGTTTTGATTTCGTAAGGGGTGCTAAAGGGGAGGTATACGATCGAATGAAAGAGAGAGAGAGAGAGAGAGAGAGAGAGAGAGAGAGAGAAAGAGAGAAACAGTAGGGAAAGAGAAAGACAGATACTTAGCCGAGGACTAACAGCGGACTACGGATTAAAGGGGGTGGAATGTTATTATTGCAAGGGGTACGTCTGCGCTCGTGAGTACTAAGTAGCCCGGTTAAGTATGTTGTTTAAGCCAACACTGTAAGTAAGCATCCCCAGAGAAATTGCCGTGACGGCATTGCAGTAAAGTCCAAACTCCACTAACGCAGAATACTTTAGCGTCAAACTGCCATAGCCAGATGGCTCTCTTAATGCCACACGTTTTCACAACGTCCTATGAGGAACATCGAAGTACTTCGTCATGATACCTAAGACGAGTTTGTTGCTTCGCTCTCTCTCTCTCTCTCTCTCTCTCTCTCTCTCTCTCTCTCTCTCTCTCTCTCTCTCTCTCTCTCTCATTCTCTCTCGCTAGAAGAAAGTTTTCCCTAGATTCGTGACTACTTGTACGAAATATTATAGTTGCATTTCTAAAATACCAAATTGGACTTAATACGAATGATATTATACAGCAATAGCAAATACACATATTATTAATACCATTTCAAAAAAGACAAGTAAAGAGGTGGAATTAGTAACGAAACTGAAATCTAATTTCAGTCGAGTGGACGTATCATCGTGAAAATAAATTGAAAATACGGCGTTACTAGAACAGGAAGATTGCAGTCTCTCTTTCTCTCTCTGTTTCTCTCGAAAGACGGTGGAGCTTTGCGTTGGTAGGAAATGACAAATGCACTTCCCTGAACCGAGATTAAAACACGCTATTGCCGCTATTAGAGTCCGGGCTTGAGCCTTTACTCGCGATAGAACGTTAACAGACGTATAATTTCCTGAAAGCTTTGAATTGAACGACTCTCTCATTCTGCCGTCGCGAGTGAGACCAGTGTAACCGGCTTTCAAAGCTTTGAGGGTGAGGAAGCTCATTAACGAGAGCTTTCTGTTCCTTCGTCTCGACCGGTTACTTCGACTTTACCTTCTACCATCCAACAAGCAACCTCTTGCTATCCTTAACGCAGGAACCAAGTCCCTTTCTCATTCCGTTTCTCGAGTCTTCGTCTTCCATGGTGGCAAACCAAATTCCTTATTTACATAAATACGATGCCCTTAATAGCTGAGAATTGCGATGGAATTTACCTTACCCGTAGGAAGATGCAGACCTGTAAATTGCTTTTTGGATGTAGACAGGAAATTAAATAAAGATGGAATCGAGCTGCGGTGTCGTTCACCTACGAAGAGAGCTTCGAACTTACTCGAGCTCGATATCATCATCCTTTTTTATTTTCGTTTTCTTTTTTTTTTTTTTTTTTTCTTTCTACTTTATTCATCTTCAACGATATTGTTATTCAACGAATCCTTTTACGCGGCCAGTTATTTTCTTCTTGCTTTTTTTTTCATTTTTTTTCTCCTTTTTTTTTATTTCTTTTTATTTTTTTTATTTTTAATTTTTTTTTGTATTTTTATTTATTTATTATTATTATTATTTTTTTTTATAAACTTCATCGTCATAATATCTACTTATCCAACGTTACCAATGAACAACATATGTCACGATTGTTATTGCGCGGTTGCTTTTGATCATACTTTCTCAACTAACTAATTTGTAATACTAGTATACGGGTTGCATAGAAGGTAATAATTTCTCCTCGTTAGGTCAAATGAATTCGATTAATCGTCAGCAAACCAGAACTAACTCGACGTTCCTGCATTAATGCTTCGGGAATGAATCTCAACAAATCCACCATGTATAATTAACTCGTATTATCTTCAATCAACATCCCTAATTCTGCTCTAAGCACCAACCTTTTCAATTTTAACAAATAAATATATCTTTCGTGGTTGAACGCTAGGAAAGAAATATTCGAGAAAGTTGGATAGAGAGAAAAAGAGAGATAGATAGAAAGAGAGAGAGAGAGGGAGAGGGAGAGGGAGAGGGAGAGAGAAGGAGAAAGAGAGATAGAGAGGAAGAGAGAGAGAGAGAAAAGAATGAGAGAACGAGCGTAAAACATGAACGAATTCGTGGGAAACGTTGGTAGTAGTTTGAGATCAGGATAAATCTTTCATAAAAAGCTCGGTAAGCGTAAGTAGAAAGTACATTAAATAATCAGGCTAAAGTTAAATACGGAACGTGAGATGTGGCTAATACAACCGCAAAATAAAGGGCGTGGTTTTAACGCGCAGCCGAGGATTGGCTGTTGAACTTGGCTACCCGGTCGATACTGGCCGACTATATCTGCACGAGCTGTGTATACTTGATACTTATCCGGTAGGACCGTATATCTGGTCTCTCGTCGTCGATGGAGAGCTATTTGCACGCTTACAAAATCGCCAGGACTTTGGAGTTCAAAAGTCAAAAAGAAAAGAAAATTATAAACTAAATTAGAAATCGATTCGATTGGTACTCTGAACATTGAAATCTTTTACGTTTCACAATGCGAAATTTTTTAATATTAACTTACGAACAAATATATTCATTTTCTTTGTCAGATATTAGATATTACAATCGGAGATTGTTACTACTTGATGCAACAAAAAAAGAGAGAGAGAAAGAGAGAGAGAGAGAGAGAGAGGAAAGAAAGAAATCAACAAGAAGAAAAGACGACTACTCCAGTGATCAATCTCGAATGAGTAATTGGATATTAATAACTAGCAATTAATAAAACTATATGGAAACGCTTTCGAGATGATATATATCGTATACTAATACAGCGATTAAATTGTGTTCTATACTTAAAAGGCATGAATTACTTTCGAAAATCTTTTTATCTCTCTCTCTCTCTCTCCATATATCTATCTATCTATCTATCTATCTATCTATCTATCTATCCGCCTATCTCTTTCTACCTCTTCGAAAATAGATCGTTACATTTAGCTAGTATTACACCTCCATGTGCTCGAGCAATATACATACACCTAGGTATGCACTAGTTACCAGCGAAGTATAGACCTATTGAGTCATATTCCACGCAATGAACAAGGCATTAACGTTCATGATTGTCTATAATAAGTATACGCGTCCGAGCGCAGACGTATGATTTGCAACGTACGTGCCGCGACGTGTCTTGCGACCCACCTGTGGATGACACAGCAAAGGGATTAATTATGACGGTTTAATAATACACCGACGTCAAAAGGATAATAGATTATACATATGTGGACCGTGGTTGGTAATAATCTAGAGTAGCAAAAGGGACGTATTAACGCGTTGCGTTAAACGCTTTGTTACTTGTTAAAACTCCTAAATCTGGAGTCTAACTCTTTTGCCAAGAAAAAAAAAATAAATGAATAAACAAATGAATGAAAAAAGAAAAGACGAAAGAAAAGAGAAAAGAAAAGCAAAAATATATCCGTCGTTCGTTCACGTCGACATGATCGACGTGTTCTCCCCCTTCAAAGGAACCACAAGCTCGATCGTCGACCAACCGGAAAACTTATATCGCCGCACAAAAGCGAGTAGGTTAGTATAATAACGCGATACCCGCAATAAATGCGACCGGTATCCTCTCATTGAGGGCAACAATGCCCATGTTAGATGAGTTAATCGGTAAGTTCCTCCCAGAGAGGGCGCATTGCCGTTTCGAGCCTCTATTGTATTATGTACGAGCTATAGTCGTTACTGGTAACCTTATGTTAGAGCAAAGATTTCTCTCATCCTCCGACACTATACTACTCCTCTTCTAACAATAAATTCTAAACTTTCCTTAACAAAATCACATACGCGATGATGATCCTTTTACGATCAAAACGTAGTTACCTAGGTACGTTACGCAGTCACGTTATTACGTTAGAATCTTTCTACTATCTATCTATAACGTTGCCTTCTTACCTATGAATGAATGAACGAATGAAGAAAATGATTACGAGTTAATGACTACTCTGAACTTGTTCGTCCATCATATCGAAGAAGAAAGACGAAAGGTAAAGCATTGGAAAACAAAAGGATGACTGACATCCTTCGGTGATCCTAATCGAATACAGCCAGTGGTGGTCAATCGTGACGAATAATATTCGATATTGAAACATTATATACGACTAAGGATATACAAGGAAGAGACGTCTGAGGATCACTGCTGGAGAGAGAATAATTCGTCAAAGTGGATGCTGGGGCAGCTTGGCCGACTACGTTGGCCTCTCCTCTCCTTTCGGAGCGTCTTTATCCGTTTCTCCATCCATCTCGTTCTCGCGCGATACGTTCCTTCTTGCACTTCACAACAATGGGCAACGAGGTCAAGCTGCAGCCTCCGTTCGTTAATTCCTCGATTCTTTTTCCTTTGTTCTGGCGCTAAAACGGCTATCTTGTTCGATACGATAATTAAAAAGAAAATGATGATGATGTCGACGACGACGACGACGACGACGACGACGACGACGACGACGACGACGACGACGATGATGATGATGATGATGATGATGATGATGATGATGATGATGATGATGATGATGATAATGATGACGACGACGACGACGACGATGATGATGATGATGATGATGATGATGACGATGATGATGATATTAAAAAGGAAGAAAAAAAAATAAAAAAGTGCACGATAATGTAACGATTTAATCCGTTCAATATTCGAATCGATGTCGGATATAAAATATTGTCGCTTGAAGGAATAAGATAATAATAAAGAATAATTTCTATATAAATATCTTCAAAGATTGAAGACCTTCGCTGACCGAACTTAATTTCATGGGATTCGATTTGTCGAGGACTAGGGAATGAGTTTTACATGGGAGATTTTAGGAAAAAACGAACAAAGAGCAAGAAAACGAAAAAGAAAAAGAAAAAGAAAGTTTGAAAACGAAGGACATTCGTTCCTTCCTTAGGAGGCTTTATCGAACGGAAGGAGGACAAGCGTGACGTAAAGCTGAAGGTTCACGGAAGCTTGGTTTCTTGTATGAGGTACGCGCGAGAGCTCGAGCAAATTGCTTCATTCCGATGGAAGTTTCGTCCTGACAGCCGGCTCCGCTCGATATTAACGCTCGGCCGAAGAACGATCAGGTGCGGAGTCCTGATGATTTCATCAGGGTCTGTCCTCGCTAAGGATCATCATACTTTGTAACCGGCTGGCAAAAAGCAAGTGGCTGGCACCGGGACGCGTCAGGACGTGGCTCAGGAAATATATGCTCGTAATACGCCGTGGATTTCAGCGAGTCGGCGTGCGCAACGGGTGACGTATGATGATAGTGTGGCCCAGGAGAATCAAGATGCCCCGTAATAATATCATTATCCCAGTGGTCTCCGTCGCTCGTTCGGAGCCCCGGAGTAAGACATTTATCGTAACGACCAGCCATTCGTTATCGGCCCTCTCTTTCAGCCACGCCAAAAGACTCTTTCGAAAGAGCACCGCGATACACTTTGGAGAAACCAACCGAAGATCCTAGATATTGAGAGTCTTATCTTGTCCTTACGCTGGCACGTAGGTACCTACTTACGACCGAAGAAAAATATCCTCGAGTCTTACTTCAACTCCTCCTTCTCCTCCTCCTTGCTCGAGTTTCTCCGTCTTCTTGTCTTTCGTTATCGCTATCTTCCACGATAATCTGACGAAAAATTCACGATAATTTCTACTTACGTTAAACGTAACGACTGCCCAAACTCTTCGATCGCGTTAATTCGTTTAGGAGGGGCAAACGGAATAACGTTACTACTTTACCACGGTTACACCTATACCAACACTTTTTCTTACGAGAAACCGTAAAGCCTTTATCACCATCATCATTATCGCCATTACTACGTCTACCGTCCACCGTCCAACGAATGAATTCAAGATAGCTACGTATTTCCGTACCGTACTACCAACAATAACTTGTAAATTCTAATACCATAAAGAGATACTAGACACAGTCGACGGATAGTAAACATCGTGGGATGACATCAACGAGTGACATTCGTTTCGCGATTTATCAGAGTGGACCGTGGCTGTCTTTTAACTCGGAAATGATTTACTCGATAAATATATTTACTTTTTTCTAAGACGATAAGAAAAATAATAGACAAAAAGAGAAAAGCCCGAAGATACCGTCAGACAATTACGTTAGAGATAGTCTAAACCGATAAGTAGTTCGATAATGAATGGTTCGGTACGAACAGCGTGTATTATGTGGTCGCAGTGATTAGACGAACAGTGCAGAGTGTGGGTAGTGAGTGGTCGTAACGAATGGACGACTTGTATCAAGTGGTTTTATATCAATAAATATATGGAGAATAGGTAAATTCAAATAAAGAGAATTTTAAATAAATTATCTCTCTCTCTCTCCCTTCCCTTGCACTTCCTTTTAAACATATGCGAATAATGATCTTGCTAAGAATGTTGAAAAAGATGTGACGAAAGAAGAGTTTAAAAAAAAGAAAAAGACAAATGAGGAAGAGAAAGAAAGAGAGAGAGAGAGAGAGAGAGAGAGAGAGAGAGAGAGAGAGAGATTTGGAAGCAAAAAGTGTAGTAATGACGTCAGCGGTAAAGCAGCTGCCTTTGTTATTAATTAAGAGTACGGACAGACGGACGGACGGACGGACGGACGGGCGAAACGATCGTCGGACTCTAAAATTCGCCTAGGGGACTTTGGGAAATTAATCGTGGACGATGGATTTTGAGGTTATGAGAGACCGAGGCGGCTCAAGACATGGATAGCCTTTAGGCTAAAAGCGCGCGTGCTCCGAAAGACCGAACTTAATTATCACGGGACACAAGGTGTAGAATACCGAGTCGTAAAGATGGGGGGCTCGACTTCTCGGTCTGCTAATTACTCCAAAATCGACTAATGACGAGATTCATCAAAAAATCATCACGCACCGATAGCGGTCTCAGTTCTCTCTTCATTACATGTTCGCGCGAACCGACTGTCCTCTTACTACCTATGAAACTTTGAATACTTATTCTTCGAAAACGACGTTAATAGAATCTAGTTAAACGGAACGATTAAACAATTGACCGTTTAGTCAACGTGGTCTGTTGTATTTAGGGAAAGACAATTTTTGTCTCTATTAAACGTAATAACACTTGCTGTTTCTAACGGCATAAAGTACTGCCAGAAACCAAAGCTTCCTGTCAAGAGAAACGACGTGGTACTCAAATTAACTCGACTGTCACGGTTCATAGAGAAAATTAGTACTCCAATCTCGGCATGAAGAGATAGGAGATAGACGTGTAACGGGCTTTCTAGAAGCTAGGCTTTTCTCTCTCTCTCTCTCTCTCTCTTACTCTTGGAGCTTCCAAAAGTCTATACTACAGCTCAGAAGTAGTGTAGTAGTAGTAGCAGTAGTAGTAGCAGTAGTAGTAGTAGTAGTAGTAGTAGTAGTAGTAGTAGTAGTAGTAGTAGTAGTAATAGTAGAGACTCAGAGCTGTGCCCAAGCACAGCTTCCCCCAAGAATTATAATAACGAATGCTTAAATCAGCTCAACCGGTCTAACTTCGCTTTTGCGACTACCTCCCGTGTAAATATGGAAGTAGCTCTCTACAAAGTGGAAGAGTGGGGCTGCCGGCCGATTGGTTAGACCCGTGTAGGCGGGTAGCAAGAGGTATTTTCTCTCTCTTTCTCTCTCTCTCTCTCTCTTTCTCACACTTACTCGACGATGAGGAGAAAGGACGGAGGGAAGCGACGGTGGTGTACGAGTAAAGAGATAGAAGGAGTAGGAGAATAAGAAAAGAGAAAGAGAAAGAGAAAGAGAAAGAGATATAGAGAGAAAGAGAGATTGAGAGAGTGAGAGAGAGAGAAAGAGACAGACAGATGAGAATGTGGTAGTGGCGCAACGCGTCGAGGAGAGCCAGAGGGATTCATGAATCCCAGATGCGCTGGATTAGACCGTCTTTGGCGTATTTCTGTTTTCGAGGAAGACGGCAGCGCGGGCCGCAGATTACTGCGAAAGTAGCGCCGCCGGCGAGCTACTCCTATCTATCTCTCTCTCTCTCTCTCTCTCTCTCTCTCTCTCTCTCTCTCTCTCTCTCTTTCTCTCTCTTGCGTCTGGATTAGGAATTAAATAGCCATTAAGTTCCCTCGACTACAAGCTTCCTCCGGCTGAGTGCGAGTTTCCCGGACTGAAGTTACTTTCAACGCGTCATCCCCTTTCGCGAACGCGGAAATGTGCATCGCGGAAACGTTCTCGAGCCGCACCTTGCTCTTGGTAATCCGATTGAATAATTGGAGATAAGGTAGTCGTGCCTTAGATATCAGATGGTAACTATTCCATAGTCAGATTTCATTTGACTTTGATATAATACTTGGCAATCCTGACAAAAGTATTTTACCACTCGAGAAACGATCAATTTTTCAAACGAATTCAAGTCGAGACCGTTCTACGATTCAACTATCTATTGGATTCCGTTTGAGCACCTCTGATCCGTTGGGTTCAACTATAGAGAGCTCTAAACCGAATCCAATCCTGATTGACGTGAACGAAAGAAGAGGGGAAACTATCGCGAGGATTATCTCTGGCGCCACTAACACCATCCACGAACGCCCACGAGATCCGTACCGAGGTCTTATATTATATTCAACCGAGGGATGTTCCGATGGTGGTGAGACAACGGTCCGAGAAGCCTCGTCGTCATCCTCATCGCCCAAAGAGTAAAACAATAGGCTGCCTGTCAAAATGCATCTTAGATATCGCTTCATCCCGCTTGTTATACGGATCCTAACATGGCTTTCTACTAAAAGGATACGATTGTGTTATTGTCGTTGTTATTATTGTTGTACTTTTTTTTCTTTTATCCTTGTATCCAATATTATCTTGATAAGATAAATAGTTGGAATGTATTATCGAATGAAATCGAACTATAAGCGATAACGATTCGTAAAATTGTATTACCTTAATAAAGCTACCAAAGAGAATTGAAAAAATATCCTTCCAATATGATCATATCAGTAGTAATAAGAAAATAGACTTGAGAAAGTAAAGCAAACGAGTTCGTTCGGAATAGTGATACCTGAATGATAAGAACGAAAGGCAGACGAATTAGGGTCCTGAGCCATTCTCCTCTTAAAAGGGATCGTGTGGGATAAAAGATGAAAATAAAAAGAAAATGAAAGCAATCAGGGAGTAAGACAAAAGGCTGACTGTCAAAATGGATCCTAGAGATATATCGATGCATCTTCCTTCGAGCACGAATCTAACACTGATCCGTATTAAACGAGCTCGTCCAGGAAGATGTTACGCCTACGCACACCAAAATACGACACGTATAATCCGTAAAGAGCCTCTGCTAATAGATGGAAATTTGTCCAAAGGTAGAGAGAGAGAGAGAGAGAGAGAGAAAACAAAGAGCGAGAGAGAGAGAGAGAGAGAGAGAGAGAGAGAGAGAAGCCGGCATGGAAAGCAAAGACGGTCGTTATCTCGTGAGAATGGCAGACGAGTTGCCTTCGAGTCTTACGAATCGTCTGCGGCGTAATCTGGTCGGCCGATGATTGTCAGAACAATGAATCGGAGGTGCTTCTACGTGGGAAAACTGAAATGTCCGAGAGAACATCGTTCTGAGCAACGCGGAGACGACACTAAAGAGAAGAGAGAGAGAGAGAGAGAGAGAGAGAGAAGAAGAGAAGAAGAAAATCAAAGAGAGGGGAGTAGGATAAATTGACAGTGACTGGAAGAAAGAGACGTGGGGAATGGAAGAAAGAAAGTAAGAGGGAGGGAAAGAGACAGTAGGAGGAAATGCATACAAGAGGCTGAGCTTGCTCTGAAGAGGATTGTTTGTAGGCAAACAGAGGTTCTTGGTAGTGAAAGAGATAGAAAGAGATAGAAAGAAAGAGAGAGAGTAAGAGGAAGAAAGAGAGAGAAAGATAGAGATAGAAGAGAAGAAAGACAGAGACTATTCTCATGTGTTAGTGAAGACATAAGCTGTGCGAGAGAAACGACGAGGATGACGATGATGATGGAGGTAGTGGCTCGTGAAATAAAAAAGGAAAAAGATAGAGATGAAGAGAGAGAGAGAGAAAGAAAGATAGAAAGAGACGCACCATACCGGGGATGAAATTACCAAGACGCAAGTCACTCCTGTAACACGTTAACCCGAGGCTCGTCCAGATATTATAAGTAAGACGTCCTAAGAGAAGGTGGACTCAAGATATCCGATCGCTGGAATGTGCGCGGGCTAGCGCTCTTTCCGATACTCCTTCTGCCAGCTCTCATGTTACGCCAGTTACCTATGCTTGTATTGGTAACTCCTGCGCGAGTATCGAGAGCAGAACGCGGCTGATCGATGCAAAACGCATTAACTTGCCGACTCTTTCGCTCGTTCCGCGGTTCATCCACGGTTATCAGACCGAATTATGATTCGAGCTAAATATACGCGGATCGTTGTTTCAAGTCTAACGCCGCGGTCCTCATGGACGTTTGGATTTGACGAACGGATTTAACGTGATTCCACCTGAGCACGATGTTTGTTGAGAAATAATGACACAAAAGTATTCGTTCAAAGATACGCGATCGAATCTTTCTATCCTCGAATAATGATTTCAAGTAAATCGTAAAATATATATATATATATATATATATATATATATATATTTAGGTAATAAACATTATTATGTTATCATACGTAATTCTAAGTCTACTATGTTTAAAACGTTTTGTAAGCAGCAAAGCATATTACTAGACTAGAGAATATACCGTCAAAGTTGGCAGACCATTTCCGTAACAGCACGTATAACGGCGAAGTCACAAACTTGTACAATCTGCATTCGAGCCGTTGTGCTACGGGCCATAAGCAGGGACACAACCAACCAACCAACCAACTTGCGACCGTCGGAACTGTTCTTCCGCGGTATAGAAAGACAAACAGAGGACAGAGGTCAGAAAGAGAGAAAGAGAGAGAGAGAGAGAGAGAGAGAGAGAGACAAAGAGGGAGAGAGATGGACGGATCACGAGGAGAGCAAGAAGGAACGAGGCCAGAAATTCAAGGAGAGAGAGAGAGAGAGAGAGAGAGAGAGAGAGAGAGAGAGAGAGAGACAGAGACAGATAGATAAATAGATATAGAGACAGAGAAAGAGAGAGCCAGCCAGACAGACAGACAGACAGAGAAAGACAGACACACACGTACACACACATAGAGAGAAGACGAGCACAGGACTGGGAGATGCACGGTTAGTTAGGGCTCGTGTTTGCCGAGCGAGTTACCCTTACCTAACTCAGGCGGTTGGCGGAATTAAACGTTCGACGGAGGCTCGTTAACGTCATGAATATGTACCCTCCTACTCTCGCAGCCGTTATACTCTCTAACGCGGTCCACTCTCGGGTGCTGCGTTCTACACGACCATGCTTCATTCCACCGCTCGAATACGCCGATGTGTTTGCTAGTTAATATTCATCGATTACCGCCATACAGTCAGCCTGATCCTGGATAATTTTCGATTGGCTCTGATTACAATCGATTCGTCGCTAGGCTCCTTCGTATTCTCTACTCAAGTAGAATACTTCTAAAGTACAATACAAGTAATAGGTAACCGTTTATCTTGTCGTCTGAGAACCTCTGGCTCAACCCAAAAGCCACCCTCCTCTCTTTTTTTTTCTTTTTTTTTTTTTCTTTTTTTTTTTCCCAAGCGGACGAACGATACGAGAACGATTTATGCTGCGAGGATGGGCAAGCGATTGTTTTCGATAAAAGAAACATGGGAATTCCTTCGTGAATGAAAAGTAAATGGGGTTAAGGGGTTGTTACTTCGAGGGTGGATACGCACAATGGAGGAATCTTTGATGCGTCTTCTTGTAGAATAGAATTAGGCGTATACGCTATAAAAAAAAAAAAGAGAAAAAGAAAAAAAGAGAGAAAAGAAACATATCAGAGGATATAACGAGCATCTTTGAAAGTTCCCCATAAAGTTGGAAATCAAGTGGAAAATAATGGTATCCAAAGGAAAGGAAAGAAGAAAGAAAAAAAGAAGAAAAAAGGAAAAGAAAAAAGAAGATGATTTTCAATGTTTCGAATTATTGAAACGACGTTTCATCATTCGACGAGTAAAGCATTAATGTTATTTAATTTTTCTCAACTCCCAACGTGTTCGCCATTAGTCATAATTAACTGAACAACGTTCGGCGAAAGGTTGGTGCACAGTCCTTAAGCCACGGTAGTCCATGGGTTGAACGTGACAAGTTATGGGTCCTTTCAAGCAGGAAGGTAACTCTTGAAAGCCGTGACGAGTCAACAATGAACACCATAACCGATCCATCCGCCACGTCGCTTAAACGCAGAAGCAAACCGTTCGCCGACTCTGCTAGCATTTCAAACGAAACGGAACGTTCGACGTCCAACCAAAAATGTTAATCGATAACCAAAGAGATTTTCTAATCGATACCTAAGATC
Source organism: Vespula pensylvanica (assembly GCF_014466175.1). NCBI lineage: Eukaryota > Metazoa > Arthropoda > Insecta > Hymenoptera > Vespidae > Vespula > Vespula pensylvanica. The sequence goes on from NC_057694.1 coordinate 2,246,270, forward strand.
AACCGAAAGGATACTACTACAACCTTTCACAAAACCTTTCGACTTTTCTCATGCAACGTTTGATTCAGAAAAGTCAAGGTATATTGCGAAGTCGTAAAATTACACTTAACGTTGCTTAATCCTCGACAATTAATTTATCATCGAGCTCGACACGTTGCGAGATCATTTCGAACGTAGAGTACAGTTCGAAAGAGACTCGTGTGTTAGTCCTCGGGAGCTCAGAGTTATGCGCTGGTCATTTATATAAATAAGAAGCAGAAGCGATACCTGACTACCATCCGCAGAGTGACTCCACACTTTGCATTATTCCCGAACGCACGTTCGCTCGGGAATCGGTCGTGTTTCAGTACCATGAAGAAGAAGACGAAGACGAAGACGAAGACGAAGACGAAGACGAAGAAGAAGAAGAAGAAGAAGAAGACGAAGAAGAAGGAGGTAAAGGTGGTGGAGAAGGTGCAAGAAGAGGAGAAGGAGGAGAAGAAGGAGCAGGAGGAGGAGGAGGAGGAGAAGAAGAAGAAGAAGATTACGAATACATAGGAACGAACGAAGGCAGCATTCAGAACACGTTCACGAGCGGTATCGTTAGCGTATTTTTCTTCGAGCAACGAGCGGCCTCGTATATACGCGTTTAATGAACGGCTACTGTCCCGCACGTCGACGATTATAATTGATGAAAGGAGTTTCCACCGGTCCGAAACGTCTTCATCCTGATCTCTAATCCAAACGCGTTGTCTAATACGTCCCTTGTGTGCGAACCGTGTAATGATCCGTGGGTATAATTCCTTCGAGTGCTCGAGCATGCGTACTCGAGCAAACTCTATTAGCTTGAGGTAGCGATGTTCTCAGAGAAATCACTTTCTATTAGCTATTTACAAATTCTGTATTATCGATGTATCGACGAAGGAAGAATATTTTTTTCTTCTTTCTTTTTTCCGCATTTTTTTTTTCTTTTTTTCTTCTTTTTTTTGGTAAGAAAAGTTTTAAAAATCGATCGTCGAGTGATTCGAACACGGACGACGCGAAAGTCTGAAAGAAATGCGGGACTGAAAGGCGTTCCTCGAACTCGTACCCAAAGAGGGGAGAACAGGGCCACGGTAACAGGTCGTAATAACACTAGTCGGAGCCCTGACAAAAGAGCCCTAAGCAAATAAACATTCTAACGAACCAGTTACTTAACCACTAGGCTGACCATCGTTCATCTTTGCCGAGGAGAAAACAAAAAGTAAGAAAAACATTTCTCGAATGGTTAGAACTGGTCCATGAAACGACATTAACACACATAGAACACTTTGTCGCCGGATGCTGCAAGCCGCAAGCTGCGGAAACAAGTCAGTCAAAGGTGGATGGACCAGTTTCAAGGACGCGATTATTCTCGATTCCATAGACTAACCACGACAATTATCACCCCGAAATGACCCGTAAAGGTCAACCTGGTACTCTGCTAGAAAACGAAAAGAAAAGGGTTGACGTTGGGAGAGCAGTTTTGCGAGATAAAATATTCATACTGTTATTGCAGCTTTTCGAATCTTTTGTAACCGACTAGTATTATATCATTCTTCTTTCTTTCTCTTTCTCCCTTTATCGTAACAATAAACTCAAATCGCGAATAAACTGTTAACTATTAACGATTCGTTAAATCAACGACGTGTCACCATACTCGAGATAATGATTCGACAAATCTGCTAATATTAAATGATATTCGTTTACCATAGAACACTGTCGGAACGGTGAAAGTTGTCGATATGAAAGAGCGATAGTCAAAGAGAAAGATCGTTGAACATTATCCGACATCACGGTCTCGTTGGCCCGTGAAAGCCCTTTTGTATCCGAGGGCTAGTTCGGATCTCAATTAACTCATCAGCTACCGAATGGCTCCCGCGCTTGAGTTACCACGAGACCTTCGACTAAAAAACGAGTGCTACGAAATCTAAAAGAAACGAACGAACGAACGAACGAATGAACGAACGAACGAACGAACGAACGAACGAACGAACGTACGTACGAACGAACGAAAGAACGAATGAACGAACGAACGAAAGAACGAACGAAGTGAGAAGAAGGAAATAAGAATTGAAGGGAAATAAAGAAGAAGAAGAAGAAGAAGAAGAAAAAAGAAAAAACATTCACCGACCGAAAGTCTATCCCGAAACCGCTTAATTAATTCGGATTTATCCGAGGCATGACGGGCCGGATTTTAATTCAATTCCGTCTTTTGTGCCACGTTCTCCTTCTACTCGTTCAGTAGAAGAGAGAAAGAGAGAGAGGGAGAGAGATGGAGAGAGAGAGAGAGAGAGAGAGAGACAGACAGACAGAAAGATAAAATAAAAAAAAAGGAAGGAAAGGAAAAGAAAGAGCTTCTCCGTTCTCCATTCGTGCAACGCATGAATTTCGCCGACGCGACACCTTCGCCATTATAATCCCTCTGATGATTTTTATTCTCGTAATTAAGAAGTACACGAGAGAGGGAGAAAGAAAGAAAAAGAGAAAGAAAAAGAGAAAGAGAAACGTTTCATTAGACACATCTATTTTATCACTCACAGAATTTTCTCTTAATTACCAAAAGTCGATTTAAACAAAAAAGAAAGAGAAAAAGAAGAAGAAAAGAGAGAATGATACAATGGTGGAAGTTAGTTTTTAAAATACATGTGAAAAAAAGAAAGAAAGAAAGAAAGAAAGAGAGGATAACTCTTTCGAAGTTCGAAGAACTTATAAAATAAAAGTTTTCCCTCAAAAAAAAAAAAAAGAAAAAAGAAAAAAAAAGAATACAATAGTACGTCTTATGTGTTCATCTTTCATTTATCATCTTCGAAAGCTTTCTACTCTTTACTTCAGTCCCTACGTATAAATATACATATGTGTACTCGAAACTTTCGCATACTTGGTTTTGAATTAAACGAATCAACAAATTATGCAAAACATCGTCATTTTCGTATTAAAGCGATGAGTGGTAATTGAACTGTCAGAGTCGTCAACTAGCAATAGAAGTATCTATCTCTATCTCTATCTCTATCTCTATCTCTATCTCTATCTCTATTTCTCTCTCTCTCTCTCTTTTTCCCATAGAAATTTTCAACGTGTCTACTCATTTCTTTTTTCTTTCCATCCTCTCTGTCCACACTCTGTACGAAAAAAAAAAATACAAAAAAGAAAAAGTTAAACAACCACAACAACAACAACAACAACAATAAAAAATATCGAAACGATGTCGTCTCAGCGCGGTATTCATCAGTGAGATAGACGATCCACTTGGATAAAGGGGAAGATGAAGAAAAAAAAAAAAGGAATAATAAAAAAAAAAGAAAAGAGAAAAGGCTAAAAAAACAATCATACATATAGGATTACAGTTAGTCCGGTAGTAGTCAGAAATTTTCTTCGTGCATCGTACGGGTACGTTTTAAGTGGACATTCCAATGAATATATTGCATCCTCCTTCTCGAATAAAAGTTGAATTACTACCGTTTGACGTATGCAATAGAAAGAAAGAGAGAGAGAAAGAGAAAGAGAAGTCGTCTCCCATGTCAGGTGGTCGGCGTTCTCGTTCCTGTCTGTCCGTCCATCCGTTCGTTCGTTCGTTCATTCGTTCGTTCGTTCGTTCGTTCGTTCGTTCGTTCGTTCGTTCGTTCGTTCGTTCGTTTCTACGAGTCACACCTTGCAGGAAACACTTCAGGCTTAATTGCTCCTTCAGGACCCTCCCCCAGAAGCACCTCGTGAAGCGCAGAATCGGCTCGAAGGTTAAGGATATATCCAAACCAGTTCTCGATACTTCACCTGCACGTAGAGAGACGAAGACTTCGTGAAGAAATAAAAAAATTATAAGAGAAAATCGGCAATTATTCTAAAACCTACAATCTATCGGAGAATTATTCTTTTCGTTTCTTTTTTTCTTTTTCTTTTTTTCTTTTCTCTATCTTCTGTCTTTTTCCCTATTTCAATTTTCGATTTTAAGAACGTCTAATAAAAAATATTAAGTAGGTAGATACCATTATTCCCTATCCCCTATACCCCATCGTGTTAAAGGGAACAATGTCGAACGTAGAAAAAGAAATAATAGATAGATTCGAATCACGATAGACGTAGCACGTGACAAGCCAAGGGAATTAATCCGTGCCCTTCAGGAAGATTACGGATTTTCGGCAAAAGTAAGGATTTCCGGCGGGAGTAACCGTTGCAACGCAAAAGCAGCAATCTCGTCAAGTGTTTGCACTGTGTCCAACAACCTTCTCCTCCTTCTCCTTCTTCTTCTTCTTCCTCTTCTCTTTCCCTCTAGTTCAAGCAATTCCTTTGCCATCCAGAAGGTTCTTCGTCCTTTCTTCCATCTCTCTTTCTCTCTCCCTTTTTCTCTATCTATCCATCCATCCATCCATCTATCTATCTCTTTTTCGAGATGGTTTCCACCATGAAGAGATCCACCCTTTATCCCAGTGGATACTTTGACGGCAGATTCGTCCGGGGAAATTCGCGAAAATCGCCCTAGGGGGTAACTGACGTGAACGTACCACTGTTTGCCACCTACGCTCTAGGTTCGAGTATTGTTGAATCACGGCCAGCATCGCCGAAGGAACAAATAAAAGGGGTTATTGTATTTGCGCCGAGGCTTCGAGCAACGACCAGGACGTGTGTTAGCCCTGGCAAAGGTTCTCTACGATCTCTGTACGAGCTCTTACTAAACGAACGATAGATACAAACGAGCTAACTTAGGTATGCGTCGTAGATATCTCGAAAAATAGTAACACTCTACTAAATTATTTATGAGAGAAAATTCTGCTACGTCTATTCTACGACGTTCAACGTACGAGAGCTTTCGTTAGACTCGTGAGAAATATATATTAGCTAAGAGTATTTCTAAGAAACACGTATATACACAAACGAGATTAAAGTATACAAGTATGACCTCTGCGTGATACAAACTATCGTTAAGACTTTATTATGTAATCGGCACATCGCTTCGCGACGCTTACAAAAATCAAAGTCTCATTACGGCCAACCGATAATCCCCACCCTCGTTTACCACAAAAGAGAGAAAGAGAATAAGCGAGCAAGGTGAGTAAGATAAATGGAATCCCGGCTGTTGGAGCTTTATTCCTTGTAATCGGCCATCTCCTTATTCCCTCGACGATCGAGTCTCTCTTTCTCTCTCTCTCTCTCTTTCTCTTTTACTCTAGCATGGCGATAGTGCTATCACCTAACACCGTCAGTGCGGCGTGAGTAACGCCCGTCGTATTAACGTTTCACACGACGTGATGGTTAGCGAGTACAAGAGAGAGCAACAAAGAGAGAGAGAGAGAGAAAGAGAGAGAGAGAGAGAGAGATCGAACGGTAGAACCCACACAGGGTTTGAAACGAGCCAACGTACGAGGTAGTTGCCGGGTCTGACGGTGGCCGAGTCGCAGAGTATAGCGACAGAAACGAGCCATCATGCTTTGTGATTACGTGAGAGACTCACCACCCCTTTGCCAGAGGGTGACTGTGTGTGCGAGCGCGAGACGGAGAGAGAAAGAGAGAAAGAGAGAGAGGGTGGTGAGACCTAGCGAAGAGAAGGCGACCATAGCCTCTCATTAGTACTCGCGTGGCACGAGACGAAATAAGGGTATATCGCCGGTCGGGAAAATTGTAAGTGTCGCGAGATCAAAGGCCAAGCTAGTAACGCGATATCGGCCGAGCCGCATGATAGGGCGAGACTTGGACCCTTCTACTCCTCTTCTCGCTCCCTTCTCCCATTCCAATCGTTCGTCCTTCTTCTTCTTCTTCTTCTTCTTCTTCTTCACTATTCTCCTTCCACGATGTCTTCTACGCACCCTCTCCTCTTTAACCTTCTATGAACACGCCGCCGACCTCCTTCTCTCATAAACTGCCATCTAGCTAAGGAAATACAGTTGCTTAGAAAGGTGTCAACTGCAGCGACACCAGTAGTAACAGACGCACGGCGCCATGTACCAACGATTACTAACACGAAGAGAAATGTGATTTCAAAGAGGATGCTTGATCAGGAAAGAGAGAGAAAGAGATGTCGCGCACGCGCGATTTCGTCGTGAAAGAGAGACAGAGAGAGAGAAAAGAGAGGGAAAAGGGGAGAAAGAGAGAACCAAAGGACGAATGTGTTTCCTCTACTTTGATCGATTCGAACGTAAATTGGAACTGTGTGCTCTTAAGATTATCCTTTGATTTCTTTTAAGTAATTCTTTAACCTCATTGATTTCTTATTATATTTGTATTTCATTTAAAAGAGAATTGAATATTTTGTTTCGGATTTTTCCTTTTTTTTTTTTCTTTTTCTTTTTCTTTTTTTTTTTTCATTTCTTTTACGTTTCATATTGAAATGAACCTCTTAATTCAGAGGTCATACGTCATCGCAATGGAACGATAATCAAGATCGCGATATACGTATGTGGCTATACCTTGATAGTATAGTAATTATTACTACCTGCATTCTTTTGACGATGCATTTATCGATGATCGTAGATCGTATATCCTTCGACACACGTCCGATAAATCGGTGAATGTGCAAACGGTGTCCCAATACATTTACATTTGCCATCGTCCATCGAACTCCTTACGCTTGAACGATTCCTTCTCATCGCCGACACGAAGAAGAGAGTACCGCGAAACGCTATCGATACGAGAATCGACGTGCCATGGTCGGTGGTTTGCGTATCGAGTGTGCCGCTATGCCGATCGAGGGAAAAAGGATGGAAAGAAGAAAAAACAACAAGAGGGAAGCCGTTAACATGCCGTACATATTACATCGGACTAGTTACCGCTATCACCTTCGAAGGCAACCAATCATCTTCCACGCTATTAACTCGCTTAGAATCATGCTCCGTGAGACTTTGAAATCATGATACTTAACCCTATTAAAACGGGACCTTTTACATACGAAGTAAAAATAAAAGATAACGGATATCGAATATTTGTAGAGAAAAAAATATACCAAACTTTATTTATTATCAAGAGAAAATGGCGAAAAATGGAGATACCTATCGAGGCTTCATTCTGTTTTACATACGACTGATACAAATCAAACGTTAGAGACGTTCGTATAGTACCGGTAGTTAAAAACCCTTCGCCGCAATTATACTCTTTCATTTTATCTATCTCCCTCTCCCTCTCTCTCTCTCTCTCTCTCTCTCTCTTTCTCTCTCTCTCTCTATTTGTAATAACCACGTAGGGAGAGAGAGAGAGAAAAAAAAGAGAAAGAGAACACGTGTAATATATCCAAACTAGTTCGCAAAACGTATTGCCGAGTATAGCGAACACTGTTAAGTTAGAAAGAGACTCTAGAAAATACTCCAGAAGGATTTGTTTTCTTATTGTCGAGAAGTTGTGCTCGAAGCAGCCCTCCCCCCTTGTTTTAACTTCTCCAGTTGGTTGGTCTGCCACCTATATCATCGAAGAGAATTTTGCCCGGAACACATCGAGCTGCCTTTTGAGGGCTGAAACCGCGAGGACCGATAGGATCGAGCTGCCGTGCTGCCTGCGACGTTATTTACGATCGATAATTAGCGGTATCTATCGCTGCCGGCGCCAACTTCGCTCTCCACTCCGCCCAGAACTGGCCAATGATATAGCATTGAACGCATGGCCCTGCAGTGCCAGCTCTCTACCCCGTTGCCAACTTAAGAATTTCGTCGCCGGGTCTATCGATTTTTATTCCCACCCACTAAACCACCTACTCAACCTCCGACCCTTCTTCCACCACCACCAACACCATCACCACCACCACCACCACCACCACCACCACCACCACCACCACTACCACCACCACCACTACCACCACCACCACCACCACTACCACCACTAGCACCACAGGCATCACCACCTCTTTCCGACCTTTCCTACTTTTTCGCAAGTACGATCGTATTCGTCATTCTCTTTCCCTTTCTCTATCGGATGTACAGATGTCTGACGAAAGTTCTATAAAATATTTTGTCGACACGTTAGATAGATTATGGTAGGTAGATTCATTAGATAGTTTCTTTTTTTCGTTTGTTTAGTAAAGGTGCATCCTCGAGATATACGTTCCAATGCAACTTTCTATATTTTATTCTCTCTCTTTGTCTTTGTCTTTGTCTTTCTCTTTCTCCCTCTTTCTGTTTCGGATATACAGATGATTAACGAAAATGATAAAATCGTCTCTTTAGATCATTGTATAGATTATGATTAATAAAGGTAGAAACTTGAGACAAACGCCCTACTACAGCTTCCTATTTTTTATGTTCTTTTTAATGGTAGTCCTCTTGCTCCATTTCTCATAGCATACTTTCGGAAACCTTTGAGAAGAATTAATTAATTAAGTTAATGGTAGGTGAGAACGAAGGAAACCCGTAAATTGCAGTTCGAAGGAATACCGTAGTTACGGATGATGATTAAAAAAAAAAAAAAAAAGAAAAAAGAAAGAAAGATAGAAAGAAACAGACGACGTTCGAAATAAATGATGAATAGTTTATGTAAAGGTGTCTACCAATATAAACGTGTCGGAATTCAATTATTAATTTAATAACAGTTAACACGCGCAGCTGGAACGTTAATTATGATTTTGTCACTGAAGCGTATCGCTTCATCGTTTTATTTACAGATACATCGATTAGATAAAAGAGATCAGAGATATGCATTAATACTATCGTATTTAATCGGCCATCGTATTTTCAAGAATAACTTCCAATTAACCAATGGTCAATTCCAACAAGCGATCAACTTTTATTTCTCATATTTCATCTTTCATCGATTGAAATAAAAACGTACGTTGAAAAGAAACGCGAGGGAAAAAGAAAAATTGATGTTCGCGAGAGCAATAAAGAACGTAATCTCGCAAAGTAGCTCGAATTTATAAATTTATATCTCGTTACATTAAAAGATAAATGAAACGTCGGTCTTGGACTATCCTACAAAATGGTCGTGGGTTTATTAAAAAAAATTTGCTCGGTTTATCCTCTCTTTTTCTCTCTCTCTCTTTCTTTTTCTTTTTTCTTCTTCCCGATGCATATATATATACGTACGTATTTAAATACATAAGTAAGATAAAAAAAGAAAAAAGAAAACGTTTGCAGAAAATCGCACGATCTCTTTGAAACCACCACCACCAGCAACAATAGCGATAGGTAGTACCGATTGTGGTGATGGTGGTGGTGGTCAGTTCCATGGTTCTTCGGCTGCTAATGACAGACGGTGTAGCACAGTGGTGTAAACACATTTACGCGCTCGCTAACGGAACGAAGTCGAGAACTCACGACGGAAACGGAAGTGCCTGTCATAGCTGGATACATAAACACGTCGCACTATTATATATTCACGCAACGTGTGCCGCGAATAATCTCTTAGTCGTCTTGTATTTCCTATGGAGATGCCTGAACAAATACGAACTCTCTCGTGAGAGAGAAAGAGACGGATGGGAGAGAGAGAGAGAGAGAGAGAGAGAGAGAGAGAGAGAGAGAGAGAGAGAGAAAGAGAGAGAAAGATTTGTACGATGAACATTTCGCGACAGAAAAATTGCTTCCTACGAGAAACTCCTTCTTACTCGCTAAGAAATTTCTATAGACCCTGAAAAATTCAGTATGTGTCTGTATATACGTATATTTTACAGAGGCTTTACATCTACGTCTTCAATTTTACATAGATTTTATTTATCATATATGATATTATATAAATATATTATTATATATAATAAATATATGTTATATACATATATATATATTATATATTATATATTATATATATGATAAATATATATAAAATATTTATATATGATAAATAAAATCAATGTTAAGGATACGTAAAAACTAAATTCAATTTTCAATGATTCTTTTTTCGAACTTATCGCAAAAGTCTCGAAATAAAGTAGCCGCGAGCAGAACCGTAGGAACAACTCGTATTATTCAGGGCCGTATCTGTGCCATGTGGTCAGCAGGGCTCTCGGCAATATTTATGCCGTAGTAACTGTCCGCCTACCGACGCGAAAGGGGTTCCTAAACGCATCAATTTCACGCGACGGCGCGAAAAGGGCGTGAATATTTGAAACGGATATCCATCTTCGGTTACTTTGTTATTTAGCCGACGCGATCGCGGAAAGGTACAGCATCCCTGCATATATTTCTTTTTTTTTCTCTCTTTTTCACCTTTCTTTCCTTTGCTTTTTTTATTCATTTCTTATGTTTGTTCTCGCTTCGATGTACTCGACCCCCTCGTTACGTAGATATGAGATCAGAGAACATACGTGTACGTATATATGTATGTACATTTGAGATTAAAAAGATGTTCGAGATATTTAGTTAACTCTGTGTAAGTCAATTTTTTGTTGTATTTATAAAAGTATTAGTAGTAATACTAGTAATGGTATTACTTATATACTCTTAATAATAGTAATTAATCGGCTTAAGTATTAGTAAGCGGTTAACGTAAATAATACTATAAGCATTATAATATAAATTAGTATAATATAATCAATACAATATAAGAGAATTATAATATATAAATTAGTATGGAAAATATAATTGATGTAATATAAATATTATACTGCATAAATTACTACAACTTGTATATAATTATACTACGCTAAGTCCAGCTCATATTTAAAATACTATTAAAAAATTCAAATATAAAATAAAAATTAATTTTGTGAAGATAAAATGAACACGAACTTCAAGAATATATATATATATATATATATATATATATATGTATATAATTCTAAGTTACATGGCGTTATCCCTCGAATATACGTACATATGTACATACATAGGTACATACGTGTTCTATTCTTTGACGATTTAGAAGTAGGTATCCCGTGTGGTACGGACACGCGAAACGGTTATCGAGAGGCATATTCCGTCGCTTGGAACCCGTAGAAATCGATTCGTACGTAGATTACGCATCGAAGGCACGAATTTGCCTCACGGACGATTTGTTTTCTATTCACGGACGATTTGACGAGACTGCCACGGCAGCAACGACGGCAACGACAACGACAGTGGCACACCGCTTTGTTCGCAATTCGGTATAATGTCGCATGTATTTGGATCACGTTCCACGATACGTCAATATAAAGGAGTTACTCGGTGGGTCTCTGCATACCAATTCGGGGGCGGAGCAGCTTGTTATCCTAAATACACGAAATCCTTTGGAGACGTTCGGTCTGCCTCCTACCCGCCCCACCCCTCCCACCCTCCCTCCATCTTCTTCCTATCCTCTCTGTGTTCCACCTTCCCCTCTCTCCTCGTCCTACCTACCACCACCATCACCACTACGCTATTCCTTTCCTCTACCTCCTTTCACTATACCATCCTTCCTTACGTCCTGGATAATGCTAGACAAATTGACGATTCAATCGAATCCTAAAGGATACACCGCCACCGTCAGCCAAAGGATCAATTTAAGCATATTATGGAAATCGATCGAGGAATCGACCATAAAGTTCATCCGAATATCTCATCGGAGCCGTTTTCGAAGTCGGAAGACTTGGGCGTGTTGTAGCTCGTTGAAACGAACGATTATCAATGATGCCTCTCGTCTATCGATTCTTTTGCAATGAGAATAAGAAGATAAAAGAAAGGAAGAACAACAAAAAGTCGAGAAAGGAAGGCAAAGAGACATTCGCGGGAAAGGAAAAAAAGAGAAACAAAAAAAAGAGGAAATCTCAAAAAAAAAAAAGGAAAAAGAAAAAAAGAGGAATTTTAATATCTCTCGTAAAACTCGAGTCTCTGTTCCAGTGTCTTTGTGCTATGTCGGGGTGATACGGCGTTGGAGAAAAAAGATAGAAATATAGAAAGTAAGGGAGCGTCCGCGACCCATCTAATTTTTAACGCCGATCCAACTCTCGCCTTGGAATATCGACGAGGAGTCGGCAAGAAAGAGGAAGAAGAAAAAGGGTGTCGAGGGGAGTGAGAAAAAGAGACTGGATATAAAACAAACGAGTTGAAAGGTAACTCGCGGGAGCCAGTGAAAAGAGATTTCATTTTTTATTTTTCCCTTTTATCTCTTCCTTTCTCTCTTTCTCTTTCTCTGAATCGAGTTGGAAGATAGCGGAAGGGAGAAGAAGGGTAGAGATTGGAGGACAGGAAAGAGGAACTTCATTCGAGGCCTTTTTTTACATTGACTCTGCTGCTCGTTCGTCTCCTGTTCGTCTCTTCCGAGTTCCTTCGTCGTTGAGTCTTCACCGTCGTCGGAAGAGAAGGGCGGAAGAAGGATGGGAAAGGGGAAAAGGTAAGAGGTGGGAGATGGTGGTAAAAAGAGAGAGAATTCGACTATAAAATATTTGCTTTGGTAATGAGGCCATGGTTGAGCAACGAAGTGTACCCCCTCCTCTTTCTTCTCTCCTACCTCCCCTCAAGCTACCCCTAAGCTATAGCTCGAGGGATACGAAGTGCAAATAAGAGTGTAGGAAAAATCCGAATTATCGTGCCACCTTCGAAGATTCCCCGACGTTCAACGATCTATCCTATTTCCAAACTATAATCCGATATAGGATCTAGATAATATCTAGACGCATATGTTTTATCGAGAAGAAAAAGAAATTGCACGAGGATTTCTTATCAATGATAAGTCATATCGATCAACAGACTCATTGAAATGGTTCTACGATAGATAAGTAGGTACTTATCAAGGCCTATTTATTTTTTTCGGTACTGTTATAAATAATAATAATAAGAAGAAGAAGAATAATGATGATCTTTTAATAATAATATATGTCATCCGTGAAAGATTTCATTCTATTGTACAAATAAAGACCATAGCCGAAGAGAAAAGGCCTCGTGTGTTCGATTAAAATCTAACCTAGGACGAAAACGCCCGATCATAATTATTATTTACACGCCGTGCATGGAATCGATCTGCTGGCCAGACAAACAGAAAAAGAAAGAGAAAGAGAGAGAGAAAGACAGTCGATCTCTTTCGTGGCCACCTAGAGATCGGATGCTGAAAAGGAACTCGAGCGAGATCGAGCGCCGTGGTAACGCGTTAACGCCACAATGCCGTAACGAGCTAATCACGATATCAAATTCTTTGCCTGTCAGCGCGGCATTTCGATGCTAAGATATCCGGGCGTCGTGGCAGCAGGGGGTCCGACTGCTAAGAAAAACGTCGGATGACCGATTATGATGAAGCGATTCTCCGCGTTATGGACCGCGAAGGGAACGATCAAGGAGTGGGGCCCCAACAGTGAAAAAGAGAAAGAGAGATAGAAACGATCCTGACATCCCTTCGAGCGAAGCACCACGGATAATTGAAACACGCAATCCCGTACTTACGATAATGCGTTAGCTCTAATATATGTGTGTATATACAAAATAAAAAGAAAGAGAGAGAGAGAGAGAGAGAGAGAGAGAGAGAGAGAGAGAGAGAGAGAGAGAGAGAGAGAGAGAGACTAGAACCTTCAGCCTATGTCACGTTTCTCTATGTAATTCGTATTTCTATTTCTTCCCGAATCGGCGGAACGAGTTAATTATCAAGAATCGTACACGTAAGTGAGAGAGAAGATCAAAGTAATCGTTAATATATATGTATAGTAAGTAACAGTAAAATTCTATGACTTTATCTCAATACCAAATATAGAGAAGACCGTGTTTCTTCGAAGAGCAAAAAGGATTTTTCTTATTTTATCTTACTGACAAATTCGTGACAACCCTTCGATTATCCATTACAAGGCAATCTTCGTGCGAAGGTTAGACCGAGGATAGAGGGATCAGGTAAGTGTGCCCGAAGCACCAAGGTGCCCCGACTACGTGTCAGATCAATCATACCGGGCATCGAGACGCCCCACTGCGATACAGGACAACTTACCCCGCAATCCGTTTCCTCACTCTTTCTCTCTCTCTCTCTCTCTCTCTTTCTCTCATCTCTAGAGACTGCTGTTGCTGCTGCTGCTGTTGCCCTGAAAAAAGAACGTTCACTGGTTCTCTTCACTCCACCTCTCCTAGCCCTAGCACCTCGTCGTCGACCTATCCTGAAGACTCCAGCTGGTACCCACGTTCGATATGTTACAATAAAAGCACTATCTTAGTCGTCGACACGTGATGACTCTATCGTACCGGCCGAGCAGCTTGGCCTTTTCTCAGAATCACGATCTCTCTCTCTCTCTCTATATATATATATATATATATATATATATATCTCACTCTCTTTTCTAGAGAGTCCAGTATTCACCAGTCATCGTTGAAACGTCGTCGGCATGTTTCCTTGCCCTCCTCCTTCTCCAGTCTCTCTCGTCGATAGCAACTACGGCCAATCTCTCTTTCTCTCTTTCTCTTTCTCTCTATTTCTTGCTCTTACTCTCTCGAGGGCGACAACCCCTTCCTCGAGAATTTTCTTTCCGAATGGCGTCGCTACCTTCCAGGTAGATCTCACGAAATTGATCCTACAAATCTTTCCACGATTCTATACTCACGATCTTTCTCTCTCTCCCTCTTTCTCTTTCTCGTTCTCACGTTTATAAAAATCAAAGTAGGTGTAAGAATAAATGTATAAAGATTTGCAACGATAATGTCTTAGACGTTACATAGATCTTCTAACTAAACCACCATCGTCTATTCCCCTTTTATTATTATTCCAAAAAAGAAATTATCTATACTTCGATCGCAAGAAGCTCGATCAGAGATGCAACTCGGATAAAGACGAGATGATGAATTTTTTACAAGAGCGTACAGCAACGTGATACACAAAGCCATTGTGTAACGTTATTACAAGCTCGTAGTACATTCCTATTAGATACTTATCGGATCGACGAGAGAGAGAAAGAAAGAGAGAAAGAGAGAGAGACGCGACGGAACGCGTGAGGACTTTACTATGTTGAAAACGACGATCGTTCTTCTCGTTTTTCCCCTCCATTGCTGTTGCTCCTGCACGTGACCGAGATTACAGGGTGTGTGCACCCTCCTACCCTCGACTGAGAGTCGAGTCTGAAAGATTATTTAAATAAGGTCCACCCTAACTAAGATTCTTGCCTTTTTCCCTTTAGCTCGAAATTATCCCCGAAAGACGAGTGCTTTGTTTCGTCGATCGCCTTTCTACGAATACTTCTCCCCTTGCTCTCTTAATAATTATAAGGTTTAAAATTGTCACGACGATTCGAGAAGGAGACAAAAAGAAAGAAAGAAAGAAAGAAAGAAAGGAAGAAGAAAAAAGTAAAAGTAAAAAAGAAAAAGAAAAAAAAAAGAAGTGTGACTATGTTATCTCTTTATCACTTTTTTATTTCATGCATTTAATACGATATGCATCGTCGATATGATACGTATGCTAACGAATTTATTTCCGATTGACCTCGATCTATATAAATATACATATGTATATATGTGTGTATATATATGCATATATACAATACATATATATATATATATATATATATATATATATATATCTTTCTCTCCTTCAAGTCGTATTGGAATGACAACGTAACGCATAGACGGAATTCGACGAATCGAAATGGCCGAAGAATAAATGATTCATTCGCCCGTCAATTGAAACCCTCATTGATAAGTCACAGCACAATAAAACACTCTACCACGCTCGTATATTTAAATATTTTGTCTCTCTTTCTCTCCCTCTCTCTCTCTCTCTCCCTCCCTCTCTCTCTCTCTCTCTCTCTCTCGCTCACTCATTCTAAAATTATCTCGTTTAAACGAGGAGAAGTTATAAAAATTTATCGGAATCTTTCAAGTTATAAACGTAACGTATAAACGTTAACATTTATCGATCTTTACATACACAAACGCATAATTGTGACCACAAGTTAACGAATGGCCATCGAAGTCATAAATATTGTTCTGTTCTGTGTGAAAATGTGTTATCCTGTTCTTTTCGAAAATATCTCGCGTGTTAAAAGTGCAAAAGAGATAGAGATAGAGAGAGAAAGAGAGAAATAGACGAAGAGAGAATCCTTAATTCCCGAGGCAGGCAGGCAGGCAGGCAGTGCTGATTTGCTTTGCGGTCGGCACTTGCAATTGCATCGGCCATGCAAGTGAGTCCCTGATGCGTCCTGCGGTCGAACGTCATCACCGTAGCTCACGCGCCCTGACGCAGCATGCACCTACCCTGCGGGACCTTCTAATATTCGAAATTGCTCGTCCTGGCATGTTTATTTGACGTCGGGGCTGCCGTAGTCTGCCCAACTACTTCCAATTTGCCGGCTGACATTTCTCAACTCTTTCTTCTTCTTCTTCTTCTTCTTCTTCTTCTACTTCTACTTCTTCTTTCCCCTCCTCCTCTTTCTCCTCCTCCTCCTCCTCCTCCTCCTCCTCCTCCTTCTCTTCCCCCAACATTCTGTTATGTCGAGAAACGTTTCGTTTTCTTCTTCTTTTTTTTTTTCCTTTTTTTTTCAATCTTTTCTTCTTCTTTTTTTATTGCTCTTTTCTTCTCTTTTTTTATTTTTTCCTTCGACAACGTCGTAGCCATCATCTTCGAGTAACGCATACACGATGACGAACAAAGCGTGACCCAAGAGATTCGTGATAACGTTCGAATATTAGCAAGGCCATTGCATCGTATGTATTTCCGACGTGCTGCTGGATATTAATTAAACTCTAACGATAAGAACTCTCGACCATTTCTGATTCCCTCTATATACGAATTAAGAGTCCAACTAACGAAGAAAATACTTTAAAAATCAAAAGGAACCAATAAAAAAAATAGTGGAAAAGAAAAAAAGAAAAAAGAAAATATTTGAAGAAGAGAGAGAGAGAGAGAGAGAGAGAGAGAGAGAGAGAGATGAAAAAAATTAATGTGAAATATCTTTCAGTTCCTTGGTACATTTGAAATCATCAAAGTCACGATAAAATTCGTTAATAGACGTACGATGTAGGAACGATCGTGAAGCATATTTACGCGAGAAATCGTAAACCGGCACCACAGAGTGGTAAACATAGCGCACGGTGCATTATGCACCTTTGCAACTCGTGCGTTCATCTAAAAGTCCGTTGAAGAGATAAATCGGCTGATAAGTATGACGAAAGTCACGTGATCGTTACACGCTGTGATATTTGCGAAAGAACACAGTTTTAATTATCCCTCGCTGCCACGTTTTTTATTTTTTTCTCTTTCTTTCTTTCTTTCTTTTTTTTTCTTTTTTGCTTGTTTTCTTTGTTTTAAAATTATTCCTATCTCTTTCTTTCTCTCTCTCTCTCTCTCTCTCTCTCTCTCTCTCTCTCTCTCTCTCTCTCTTTCTTGCTCATCTTATTTGTCGTCATCTTCGTTTGAACAGTTTCTCTCCAAAACAAATAAGCAAACTCCGTCGAATTCGCGTGGGTACGCTTTAAAAAATCCAGTTTTAAAATTGGCACCTCTCCAATGGCAACAACAGGACCGACGGCAGTAGCCTAGCTAGCGAGAGAGCGAACGCGAACGAGTGTGTTCTCTTTACTTGTGTATCCAACGCGAAAAACCCTAGTCTCGCGTGGTGTGCGAGCCCGCAGTCAACAAAAATTGTTCGCGACTCGAAGTTGCGCCACTCGAAATCGAGTGGATTACCGTCGATGTCGCCCTCTTTCCCCACCTCATCCTCATCCTCATTCTCCTCCACCTCCACCACCTACACCTATACCTACACCTCTACTACCTCTACCTCCACCTCCACCTCCACCTCTACCTCTTCATCCCCGTTCTCTCCTCGTCACCATAGCCGTCGCGATGCACTGATTTTAACCGTCCAATTTTTCTGACCCGCTACAAAAATATTTTACCTCTCTATATGTATATCGTCTATGAACGACTCTATGATCGGGCAAACGCTATCACAGATTTCATGAAAAAAAAAAAAAAAAAAAAAAAAAAAAAATCGGAAGCTTCGATTTGAAAGATTAAAAATAGGAAAGGAAATAAAAGAAGAAGAAGAAGAAAAAGAAAAAGGAGGAGGAGAAGAAGAAGAAGAAGAAGAAGAAGAAGAAGAAGAAGAAAAGAAAAAAGAGAAAAAAGAAAAATACGACAAAAAAAAAGGAAAAAGAGAAAAAAGGTAGGACACTTCTCGTAATACATTTTTAATTCCAGCAGGCCGATCGTTGTTGGAGCCAAGGCTCGATATCACTGACGGATCTGTGACGAGATATCGCATAGGCACATCTCGGTCGTTAAGCCGCGCGCTTTTTGCAAGATGACCAACGATCCCTATCAGTACAAATGAGCGCCATTTGCGCGTTCGCCCCTTGTGTGGATAGACGAACCATAGAGTACACCACCGCCTGCCTTTTCTTCTTTCTTTTTTCCTCTTCCTCTTATTCTCTCTCTTTCTCTCTCTTTCTCTCTCTCTCTCTCTCTCTCTCTCTCTCTCTCTCTCTCTCTCGCTCGCTCGCTCTCGCTCTCTTTCATTCTCTCATTTTTTCTCACTCTTTTCGTCCTATGAGAAAGCACCTCGAACGTTCGGCACTGACCGCATTAGCGCGACGAATCGCGCCCCGTTTTTACATGAAAATCCTTATCTCTACGCGGGAGAATTAATAATGCAAGCATACATGATAGAATCGCTAGGATAAAGAGAATTTTTGCTTTCGCCGAATAAGTCGATTTTCGTCGTCCTAGTACAAAGAAACGAGAGAACAAAAATAAGAAGAAGGAGAAGGAGAAGAAGAAGAAGGAGAAGAAGAAAAATAATAATTACATAAGAAGCTTACAATAACGATTAAAGAGAACCTTAAATAAAAATAATTTTATCTCCTTGCGTATTACGCAACCAAACATTTCTCTACGGCTCTTTTAGTACGTAAGCGGTAAAAGGCAAAGATAGATGTCGCTAGTTATTATCATGGTAACATGCCTTGGCATGCTATGGGAAACTAAAGACCGGAATCGGCACGCGAATAAGAATACACGATATATATATATATATATTAGCCAAGACCCGACAATTTGCGCTTATTAATTCGAATTATCGCTGCCAAGTGGGTGTCCAACGGAGGATATTAAAACCTCTGACCTTTGCCAGGATGAGTTGTAGTAAAGTTCGTCGGCTGCATTTTATATATCCCTTCTTTTGATTCTCTTCATCTTCGTTCAATGTCATCAACGATTATATATATATACATACACACACGCATATATATATATATGTATTATACAAGTTCTATACATATATATTCAATGTATATAATATTATATATATCGTTCAATATATAGAGTATATTGTTCGATATAATTAACATATAGTGAGTGGTGCATATATATATATATATATCATCTCATATTATTATCACGTAGTATATCAATATATCATATCCGTATATCTCGTCGTTCAATATGCGTATATATATATATACATATATGTGTAAAAAATCAAATAATTTAGTATCTACGTACTTACAGTAACCGATGGCAGGTACATACGAAGCTTTTTCTTCCTCTCTTCTCTCTTCAAAAAATATCCTCGATTGCTTCATTCCACTTCAAACTTGCTTGCAACGTCGACACTGCACAAATTAATAACTTACGTTCAAACGAGCACTAATAAAGGAAAAATGTATCCCCAAATTACGTATGTACGTGCACACTTAACCTGACTTTGTTCGCGACATTCCAACTAATAGGGAATTACGATCAACGAACAAGAGAATCATTGAAATATTAAATCGTGAAAGAATGTCGATTCTAAAAGTCCTGACACGCGTTATTCCCACTCGAATTAACTTAAATACATTCTCCCTCTGAATAATTCACAAAGGTCAACACTATTTTCACGACTTTCATCTACAAAATTGTTCCTACGACTGAAGACCTCAGGTTAGGAACGTAGAAAGTAATACCTTCGATCGAAATATCGATCGATAATCGAAAGTTACATTGAACGTTGATTAAGATCGAACAAGGTCAAGCGTCTATTGGAGCATTAGAAACATCGATTAGAGATTTGATAATAGAGATATTAGGGATAGAAAACTATTATAATATGATTATAAAGAATATATACATATATATTAAGGCGATCGTTTATATATATATATATATGTGTATGTGTGTATGTACTATATATATGATATAATCCATGTATATCGTGT
Organism: Vespula pensylvanica; assembly: GCF_014466175.1. NCBI lineage: Eukaryota > Metazoa > Arthropoda > Insecta > Hymenoptera > Vespidae > Vespula > Vespula pensylvanica. The sequence continues at coordinate 2,266,228 of NC_057694.1, forward strand.
TAGTCATTGATTAAAAAATCGTACTATCAGCGCCATCTCGCGTAAGAAGCTTGAAACCGTTCGGAAAAGCCGCTTTTACCAACATTGCGAGTGTTAGGCGGATATTCAGATATACGTTCACATTCAGCAGACTACGGATGATGATAATAATAATAATAATAATAATAATAACAACGACAACAGCAGCGCGACAGATGCAGGACGTATTTGAATCTCCGCCCAGGAACGCCCTCGAGGAGGCTATTGGCCCGATATCCCTAGCCCAGGAAAAGGCTGCCATGGCCGGCGGAACTCGACGAACGGTCCAATCAGAACTCGCGTCGGTCAAAACAAAAGACACGCACAGTTCTCGAGAGGGTTGCAAGGCTGAACAAATGAATACCGGTGAACCCCCTAGGGGGTGTTGGAACGGTCGGGAGGTACGACGGAGCGGTGGCGACAGAATCCGGCGTTTTTGATGTATTAAACCGTGGGCTCTACGTGACACCGAATGCTAACTAGGCCTTTGAAATGCCACACGCCGGATTCAAATCGCTAGAAGCGTCCTCTCGCTCTCTCTCCCTTCTCTTTTGCTTCTCTAGTATTATTATTATTATTATTATTATTATTATTATTATTATTATTATTATTATTACTCTTATTATTATTATATTATTATTATTATTATCATCATCATTTTTAATTATCACTCTTATTATTATTTCATTATGATTACTGTTTCTTTTCTTATTATAGTTATATATGTATATAATTATATATATATATATATATATATATATATATATATTACTTTTACTCTATCATCATTATTATTGTCCAATCTTAACGGTAACCTTCGCCATATCACCGTTTCGTTGCACTCAATAAATTAGACGGCACCACTCGAGCGTGACCTCACAGAACGTCTTTGATCGGTTCTTTTGATAAGATTCTTATCTACGCTTACATATGCTCTTCTATACATTATTCATTTCCATCTACGTCATTTCCCTGTAAACGACCAAGACAGCACGTACGATAAAGCCGATGTCGTGGAATGCATACCATTTTAAAAATCTTACTTCCCTGTCTAGTTATTAGAACGCTTAGTATAGTATTCATAGATAGTAAAACTAAATAAATATATATTATGTAATATGATTATATGAATATAAATATATATATATATATATATATATATATATATATATATATATAAGAGAAATGAAATACAGGAAGATATTGCATTTGTGTTATGATTGCTGATATCATAATCTCCACGATACTATAGTAATCAATTCGATAAAACGTAATTAATTGTATGTAACAATTACAAATACAAAATTGAGGAACTTACAAAAAATAATATATAGGCATAGGCATATATATTTATTAATTTGTAATTTTTAACAACGATGTAACAACTTACCTGTAATTTTAATCAAATGCGTGACGAGTTTAGTTCGACTAGAAAAATTCTTTTTAACTGCTTTCCTTTTCCATCTCGATTAACGTCAAAGTCCCAGTCGTTAATGTTTGTTTGTATTCTCTCTATTTGACTGATAATCGTCTTTTTTCCTCGAGACCTATAATTTCAAATCCTATTGGCTACTGGCATGGGTCAATTAGGGAGACTCCAAAAGGCTTGAGCGACGGAACAGAGTGATGGTTATGAGTTCATCATTTTCAGCTTCATTTTCAAATATTTCAAAAGTGTTGGCTCACGTCCTGTCTGAATTTTCATCATTACTGTTTTCACTATTCCTATCAGATCGGAATTTTCACGAATGTATCAATACATAAATTTAGTTATATACCTTTTTAACATATACAAATTGGATCCTTTATAAATTTCACACATATATATCTGTACCTATATATATATATATATATATATATATATATATATGCATGTACGTATATGTATATGTAGATGTATAAAAGGTAAGAGCTAAAAGAAAAAAAAAAACAACATTTCGTCAATCGTATTTCGCCATAAACGATGACACACAATCTATCGTTCGGTGAACGTGACGAAATAAACGCCCTTGTAAGGACACTAGGTGTGGAAATCAATTTGATAGACGAGCGTACGCGTGCTGAATTACCTCTACGTGATGTCGACCCGTTTTGCCATTTTCGCCATTATATTAACGACGAGCTGCCGGCACGCTCTGGTCCGACCCCTCCCAACCTATACGATATATGCTAGGCTATATGCGTATCGTAAACGTTATCGAGGCGAATAATGGTAACATCACAATCCCATGCACGTCTTCGCATTCCGGTCGAAGCAAATGGAGAACAACGAGATAGCGTCGACCCCACGCTGATTAAACTACCACAGAAAATAAATGTTCATTTGCAAAGTTCCTTCTTCCAGTTATCTTGATACATACACTATACTTGCATGATTGATTCAACATATCCATTGTACAACGGGGAGCGTTTATCTGTTGAAAAAAAAGATCGTCCGTGTTATACTTTGATAGAGCATTGAAATTAAAATGTTCAAGATGAATAAAAGCAAGATAGCAACTTCATTAAAAGTTGTTACCTAATGATGGAAGCAAAAAGCGTCGATTCATTTTTTTTTTCGCACTCGATATAATCCTCAATAAAGCAAGGCAATAATCCAAAGCCTTCTGTCATTCGTCCATCCCGGAGGGTCCTGGAATTTCATCCGACGGATGAGAGGGATTACAACTCGTACCAAATTAACCTCTGTCTCGCCCGAGTTGCGTTACCCAAACCTTTTCGAGCCAATACGTCGAGTTTACACGAAAACTCACTCAACTGACCGCGATAACGCGAAACCAAAACTATCTTTCCTCGTCAGGTGACACAACAGGTGTCCCGAGGATTTCGATAGGAATCAGCAAATCTACAGATTTTACGCAACCTGCCATTGACGTCTGTATAGATTTAGTCCTCTCTAAACAGAAGATATAAAGATCATTTGATATAATCGAATAAATAAAAAGATACAAAAATTAACTCAGAATCGATCAATTCTTGTAAACAATTTGAACATACACGCGTACTAGTTATAAACATATCATACAAATTTACGATACAATAATTGGCAATTGCAATAAAATAAAAATGTTATTACAAGAAAAGATTACGATAAAAATAATCGGGATATTGTCAAAGAAATAGTTATTTTTTCGAACAAAAAAATGTCGATCCAACGATCATGGTTCACGGACAAAATGGAGGTTTGGACCCCCTTTAAGGGGTGGTGCGCGTGTATATTCCAACCCTCGTACCAACCCCAACGTTCTAGGGGCGGCAAGCACGTAACGTTATGTAATCGTATACATGCCTAAGATTCTAGAGGGTTGTCGAAGCTTTGTCGTCTAGCCATGTGTCCCTAATACGAATCCCATGGGGGGTCATTTCTATTCTATTTCCCTTTCATGGGGTGTGTCGAGCGAGCCCTTACCTCACACCTAACTCCGTACAGCCCTTATCGCTTATGGTAAACGCATCACGGAGAGCCCGCAAGGGTGCTCTTTGCAGATTGACGTAAAATCAATGAACGAAGTCAATGGGTCTCTCGCTTGGTTATCCGGAACGAGAGGAAGAGTATTATAGGGGTTCTAACGTCTCCTCCTACCGTGAATAATGCGAGTGTTAATTACTCGATGCCACATTTCAACGACGACTGAAATAATCAAGGACGTTCCTTGACTTTCTTATTAATTCATAGTAATCTGTAAAGAAAAAAATGATAATTATTATTTTAATGCGGTACCTGCAAAAACGATATTTTACTTAATACTCTATAACTTAATTTTGGTTTGTACGAAGTAACGATTATTTGAATTTGTGGCAATACAGTAAAATCGAACTCGACTATATAAATGAATGTGTATGCGTGTTTGAAGTTACGATAACATTATGTTATAGAGAATTAAATGAATAAATTTCGAACACGAAAAAGATATTAAACAATTATAATATTTGATCGCTTTGATACGAGTCGAGAGATAAAAAGATTATATATAGAAATAAAATCGTTCAGGTATTCGAACGCTTTGGATATTTATAATCACCTTTTGTTAAAAAACAGCAATGACTGTCAATTTACAAAGAGCACGCGGAATAAATTTCGTCTGACAGAAGAAATTGTAGCGTAGACGAGTTTCTATGCCTGCTTTATTTATATCCAGGGCATATGTAATCGACACTCAGCTACCGTGAGAGGGAAATATGTGGTTAAGCCTTGGCTTCGGCTTTGAAAAGTGAAAAGTCATCGTCGCTAACGAGTCGACGAACACACTCGACGTCTTTCTCTTCGCTGACGTGCTGTCCTTCCGTCGACAATATCTCGACCTTCGCGACAGATATAGTATCATTCTTGTTAAGAATCTTCAAGCGAATCACGATATAGGTATCTCGTTACTTTGCACGTGTGATTTAATACCTGGAATGTGTATTCAATCATAAGAAAGAAAGAAAGAAAGAAAGAAAGAAAGAAAGGATGAAAGAAAGAAAGAAAGAAAGAAAGAAAGAAAGAACGAAAGAAAAAATATATGATAAATACTTGAAATAGTTGTACACTTTCTTACAATTAATTATAAAAAAAAATAAATAAATAAAACAAATTCTATGTATATATATATATATATATATATATATATATATATATATAACTGGTATGGTTTCTCATATGATCGAGATTCGTAATATTAAAAAAAGAAAAAAAAAGTTGAAATAAAAGAAGCGGTATGACGAATTTGAAGCGGAGAGCCAGTCGTACGGCGATTTCCGTTGAACGTTGAGTTTTCAACGGGAAACGAAATAAAAATGACGACGAAATGCTCTCTTCCGAACAGGTAATTCACGGCATTTCGCTTTCCATCCCCTTACTCCGACCCTTGTTCTATCCTCAGCAGACGGGTAACAACAACGGCATCCCCATCAAGCCACCATCACACCCCCAACCGTTTGCTCGTTCGCCGCCGAGCGGATTGCTTTTTGTTTCGTGCCTTCGTGCCTCTCGTCCTTTGTTTCCGCGAGTCGCCGCGAGGAAATGACAAACAAATGAGCACCAGGGTGTACAACGTCGACGTCCGTCGCCATGGCAATGTGATGTGACGATCGACGTTTTAAACTCCACCGTTCGTTTCCGAGAAATACGTTCTCCTCATACGGTACGAGAAACTGACGATGAAAATGCAATGCCGATGATCGAATTTTCTTCTTACAGAATCCTCTGAAACACATATACGTAAATTAAATATCGTCAGTTGGAAATTTACAATTAATTTACACAAATCTTTAGCCAAGTTAAATCGAAACCAATGAAATATCAAAACAATTATACATCTTTAGTTGTAAAAATTATCTTTAGTTATAAAAATATCAAGAACGTAATATTTATGCGCGATACTTTTTAGATGGAAATAAAATGGTGTCTACCTCCATATTATTCTTCGCGTTAATACATATATCCTAATGGTATATAGGGGTGTTGCTCCACACAACCATCGCAACGATCATACATGTGTCATTCAAAGAACGTAAGCCGTAGTAACATTTTTGCTCGATGGACTTGGTAACTATCGATTGTGTTTCAAAGTCGATTGTGTCTCCATTATGTGAACGAGAGGGTGAAAGAAAGAAAATAGGGAGGTAGGGGAGGAGAGGTCGGCGAAGCGAATATGCTCGAAGAAGAGTGGAGAAAGAGAGATGCCCCTAAAGTACGGGCGGTCCAATTGACTCCACCATATTGAGTTTGGTTCTATGGGCTCTCTGTACATGGGGCTCTTGGAATCGAGACACGTTATACGAAGGTCCATCCCTGGAAGGAGCTTCCAGCTTAACTTCGTTACCAGGTTTCTACGTGACCAAAATCCTAGTAGCCACGACTCTGCTGTAGATAGCAGCTACGTTTTCCTGTAGCGTAACGATAAATAAGATCACTTCTCGACAATAGTAGACTGCTGTTTGCCAAAATCATCGAGTTTAAAAATCTTCATTGAAATCGACTTACTTCGTCTTTTTAAAATCTTCAGCAATCTTTTATAATAAATTAACAAATATCTTTTTAAATAATAATGTATGTATATATATATATATATATATCGATTTAAAATATACCGGTTTAACATACTTACATACAGCAACGATTTCACTCGGAGGGTCACAGGGTCTCGACAAAACTTGTATGGGATTTCGCTTACGATATGTATCAAATTATCCTTATAATAGAATATGGCGGCAACATTACACCTACCAGGTGTCGCATTAGGCATCTTTGAATGGTTTACGCTACGAGAACAACACAATGAATTATAATGCGTCCTTGTTGCGGACAATAATGTTACCACAATGCCGTTCCGTGCTACAAAAGGTGTTGCTTTAATGGGAATCTGGTTACAACGAGGCGTTCTAAAGCATCAGCGACGATTTTCCCGTGCCTGTAAACAGTCTCCCCCGTAGAAACTTTCGTCATCGAATGCCGAGTTTTTCTCTGTAAGGTCAAGAAAAAGAAAATTTCAGTTGTGAATAGCCAAGACAAGAACGAATGTTATTTATCAAAACGTTAGATCGTTTTAGATGATAATGTAACGAAAAATGTATGAGATAATTACGTTTACAAAGTGATCTATATATTGTTTAACCAATAATTCATGCAAACAAAAGTCCAATTTGAAATTCTAATCGTATATCGTCTATTCAGAACAAAGATACGTGTTCCGTCGGATCTAAGTCAATCACAAAAGAGTATGTCATATCTAAAATAAGTAAAATTTTACAATATTTATTTTTCGTTATATCAAAAATATCCGAATATAATCTATATTATAAATGAATAAATTAACGTCATTAAACGCAATAAAGGTATTCACTTTGTATAGCAATTAAAAGTATAGCAAATTCACAAGAATAAAAGAGTCAAGACCGTTAAAGGTATGCCCATCTCTCCATTGGTTTGCAGTAAAGCGAAGTTGCACTTTAAGGTAGTACGTTGGGGCGCAAATCAAAATGCAGTCGCTACCGGAAGAGTACTTGAACAGTTGAAGAGCCCTTCGCTATTACTGTGAAGGACTTCCCAGTGCTTGGCGAATCAGTCACTAATTGCATTCGTGACATGGCCCAGAACTAACAAACGTTCCCTTCGTTCCTGAAGGATCAAAATTATTTTTCTCTTTCTCTTTCCCTCCCTCCTTCCCTCTCTCTCTCTCTCTCTCTCTCTCTCTCTCTCTCTCTCTCACTCCCTCCCTCTTCCTCTTCCTCTTTCTCTCACTTTCTCTTTTACAAGTTCATTCATCTGAGATAAAGAAAACTGAATAATTCTCAGTGACATTTTCAAAAGATATTAACACTATGAATACAGCATATAAGAAGATAAGTATAGAAGCATAAAAATCAGAAATATAATTATATTTGCAATGAATATTTGAAAAGAATAAAGAAGATAAGGTATGTTTTCAATGAAACCTTTAATAGATACAGTCGCGCTAGAGTCTTACCCTATTATCCTAATGGGTGATAATCATAAGATTCTCCTTGAGAGTCTCATTACGAATCAAGGACCCCTTTCTTAATGGCTCCTATGAAACTCATTGGCCATTTAACGCCGAGGACACGCCGTGAAGCGTTGAAAGGTTGACGGGCCCGAGAGCAAATTTTCTCATCAATCATCCAGCTGTCAATTGGGAATAAGATACAGTATACCAAATTAGATAGCTTAGTGAAAATATTTTACGCGATACAATTACACATAGTGATCGATCGTAAAGTAATTTATATTTCTTTTGTTCGTTTAATGAATTCCTTTGAAAAAAAAAATATATATATATATATATATATGTCGAAATATTCATTGAATTCTCGTTAACTTCATATTTTTTCATCGACATTTCTTTTTCTTTCTTTCTTTTTATTTATTTGTTTATTTATTTTTTTTTTTTTTTTCAAACATTATCAAATGATACCATTAAACGATCGCAATTTCATCGTACTTTCATTCAATATCGTATTTTCATTATCGATATTGGACACGGACGAATTTTAACAATGGCAGACACACCATACTTGCCTACGTACGCTCGACACCCCTTATACGTTCCCCTTGCGGAAACGCGACGTCTCCATGGTTACAACATTGAAACTCCACTAGGGGATGACAAAATGGAGAGGCGCAATACTCGGTCCGACAAAAGCGAAGTAGATCCAAAGAACGTCGGCGTACTTGTATTTGAAAAGTCGATCTATATATATCGACTCGCATAATCCAGCTTTACGATGAACTTTTATACTCTGATTAAAACTGTTCGGGGCGAATCTGAAAAAGTAATCTCTTAAGTCTAGATCAAACTTAATAAAAATAAAAAGAACAAAAGAAAGAAACATGCTAAGTTTGTAAAAAAAAAAAGCAAAGAACAAAAAATTAAAATAAATAAAAAGTAAAGTAAAATAGGAAAAAAAAGAAATTGTTACAAAGAAATAGCATCGGTGATGATTTTAATACTAAGAATGATTTATGTTATTGCTAACCTTTAACGGTATACCCGCATTGACGTTATCTGTCATCGAAATTTCCTCATAAGTATAGTCGGATGCAATCTTTTGGATCTGGAAGGTTTCAAATGTGGGAGAAAAATTTCAACGATGGTATCTCGAAACTTGACAAAATTGTATGTAACTAGCATACGAAATAACGAAGTCCTTTACATAAAAGAAGAAAATTCGTTTGACCTGAAATGAAATAGAAACTACAACTTAATTTACTATACTATTCAAAGATAGCTACATAAGAGAGATATTCCATTAGATCTTCGAATGAATGCAAGTACTAGAAATAGGTATATAATGTAAGTCCGATACACGTGATTGGAATAAAAACCGATAAGAGAGAAATTTGTAAGTTAAGTAAAAATGCAAAGAATCTAAAGAAATTATAAATACGAAACAATTCGATGAAAAAAGAGAAAACGAAAAAACCAATAAGAAAAAGGTCGATCGATAATAGATAATAAACAAAGTAGGATCGCTAGATAAACGTATTCTGATAAAAAAAGACTACTATGCAGAAACTCCTTTTCGAGATAAACGCGTTTAAAGTTATGTATTCTGCAGTGTGGTTATATGTCTCGTTTTATAGAATTGTGAATCAATAATTATTCTAAGAAATTAGATTGGTATCATTGCAAATAACTTATTAAAGAAATCCAAATCGATTTTTTCTCACCTTAATTCCTATTTACCAGAATACGTAGTATCGCATATATGTAGTACATGTTATAATTTCTTAAAGTATTCTTTTCTTTATCACTTATATTCCAAATAAAAGAAAATAGAAATAAAGAAAAAAACGAAGGAGAAAGAAAAAAAGAGAAAGATCGATCGATCGTAGACAATAAACAAAGAAGGATCGGCAGGCAAAATGGCGACCTAATATACCGGAGACTAATCCCAGATGAGACGAGGGATGCGATGGCAGAAAACGGAAGAGGATGACGGCGTCGGGAGGTGAAGGTGGAAGCGGGAGACGCATCTCTCGGATTACGTCTTAACAAGCTCCACGACGTTCATTTGTCTTATCCGCTGTCGCTAATGCGACAGCAGCTGTTGAAATGATTAATTCACCGCGGGGATGCATCCTCACTTCGTGCTTTCCTGCGACTTGCATCCACTAACACCAACCAACCACCTAGCTTGACGACTTTGTATTTTGAGTTGAGTGCGATTAATCGATACCCTACGACATATTAACACATGATCATTTTTTTATCATATATGCATTTCTTTAATTGGAATACGTTATTTAATTAGTCAATATACTTATACGTCTATACGAAAATTGTATTATTCTATATAAAAACTTTTTACTTCAAATTCTGACACTACTAATCTAATATTATACTATTGTTATTATACAAGTATTATAATATTTAAATATAAAATAGTAGAAATATCATTACTATACTATTCACATCGTACTAGTGCTGTTTTTTTTAGATACATAATATTGAAAATATCGACGTTATACCTATTGACCAACTTAATATTTCAAGTAGAAA